>NW_027331956.1:3085433-3330433 GCF_048418815.1 Hemitrygon akajei
CCAAAGCTTCTTGCAACACACAAAACCCAACCCAGGTGCAGAAAGCAGCGACATAACTACCCAGAGCAGTAGAAATCACACTCGGTTCGCCTGGTACCACATATGTCAACCGCTCCGAGGGGCGCCTACTTCTCTGAGATCTCCGTACCCCTTCTGCCCCACTGTACTTCCCATACTGAGTTGGGTGAGAGGAGGGAAGGTCTTGAGGGTCAGGTGGAGAAGCAGCCAACGTTGGGGGGAGAGGGGTTGGAACCCGAGCGTGAACCGGAGGGATCGCAGGTGAGGAAGGACCCCCGTGAGGAAGGGGGTGAGGGTCTGTCAGGTATACCTGGGGTCTCCGAGACAGTGGATTCGCAGGTGAAGTGGGTTCGCGGTAGCCTTTGTCAGCCGAAGCTTGTCGCCATCTGAGAGAAACTGTCCCACTCACAAGTTGGAGTTCCTGGCGCTGAAGTGGGCGGTGGTGGACAAGCTGGGCGATTACCTGTACGGAGCCAAGTTTGTGGTGAGAACGGATAACAATCCTCTCACTTATATTTTGACTTCGGCTAAGCTGGATGCCACAGGACATCGGTGGCTGGCGGCCTTGTCGGTATATGATTTCAGCCTGAAGTACCGCCCAGGAAGCAAGAACGTACAATGTCCTGTGTATGTTACTCAAAATGGCTTCTTTGGTTTGTTAAGAGTAGGAATGCTTCTTTGTCTGATAAGTGTTTCTCTCGCAGTTGTTTAGCTTTAGACTTGCTGATATGGGGATTGTATTCTTTTGTTAACCAATGGGGAATGTCATTTTGTCTTGTGAGGCTGGGAACTTGGGGGGGGGGGGGGTTCACGGTCTTTTGAGGAGAGTCGAGAGGGAGACGCCGAGGAAGGTGGACGTGCGCTGCACTGCTTGGTTGACCACCGGGGGTGGTCCCAGGTGCGAAGACGTGGAGGTCGGAGGAAAGTGACGAGGGGTCGAATGGTTCGATGGTTGAGCTCCAACGATGTGCACTAAACTAACTGAACTTTGATAAGTTGGCGCCTTTTGTTTTTTTTTCTTTCCTTCCATATATATTGTATTGCCTAGTACTCTTTTAGTTTTAGTAAACTCTTTAAAGTGTATTTCATAACGGTATCTGGTGTGAATTTGATACTGTGTGCGGGAGCGAGGCATAAACTTGATTCTCACAGCACCTGCGTGTACGGGAGGTGGGGTTGGTGTGTGGCTGGATCTCCTTTTTCCCTAGACATATACCAGCCTGTCTGGTAATGGTTACATTTGTGGGGGTTCGTCCGGGATCTCTCTCGGAACGGGGTGTCTTCCGTCACCCGGATGGTGTGGCTAGTGCTTTTGGAGCAGCCAACATCAAACTTGCCCCGAGAAAAAACAGCTTCCATCTTCAGCATCTTCTCCAGTAGCCTGCGTTTCCACTCCGGCGACACAGGGGAATCCCCGAGGTTAAAGACTTCAATGGTCTGCTCCCTTCGATGCTCCAATCCCTCCCCGTTAGGGGTCCTCACTGGTGCGCTAGACATTACCGTCACCGGGAACAGATGTGCCAGCGGCATTCCCCTCTGAAAGGTGATTTCTCTTGCCGTGGTGTTCCTGACACTTATAGCTATACGCCTCGCATGTACCACCCCTGGTCTCTGTACTCCAGGCCTTACATGATGATTCTGGACACGGGGGTGGAAAAGACCTATGGATTACTCAAAGACAGGTTCTACTGGCCCCGGATGAGGGGGGAAGTCGAAGAATACTGTAGGGGATGCAGTTGTTGCATCCGGAGGACGACCCTGCCAGCGTCGGCGGCTCCACTGTCGCACTTGCAGAGTGCGGGACCTCTGGACCTGGTGTGTATGGATTTCCTGTTGATAGACCCCGATGCAGCAACACCGCGAATGTCTTAGTCATTACCGATCATTACACTCGCTATGCTCAGGCATTTCCCACTAAGGATCAGAAGGCGACGACAGTGGCGAAGGTGTTATGGGAGAAGTATTTTGTTCATTACGGCCTTCCCAAGCGAATCCATAGCGATCAGGGGCGGGACTTTGAGAGCCGCCTTATCTATGAATTACTGACTATGCTTGGGGTTGAGAAATCCAGGACTACCCCTTATCACCCACAGGGAGATCCTCAGCCAGAGAGGTTCAACAAGACCCTGTTGGATATGCTCGGGACGCTGGAGATTGGGTAGAAAAGTAAGTGGAGTCGTCATATTGGACAATTGGTTCACTGTTACAATTGTACTCGCAATGATGCTACCGGATAATCGCCCTATTATCTGATGTTCGGGCGGGAAGCAAGGTTGCCCATTGACTTGTGTTTTGGGGTTGAAGTAGGTGAATTACCTGGGAAGCCCTATCTAAAGCATGTGTCCGACATGAAGAGGGAGTTACAGCGGGCGTACGAGTTGTCCGAGGCGGCGGCTACCAAACAAAATCAGAGGAATAAGATGCGGTATGACCGAAAGGTGAAGTTTGTCCAATTATTGCCGGGTGACCGGGTTCTTTTACGGAATTTGGGACTCCCTGGTAAGCACAAGTTGGCAGACCGATGGGCGGCCAGCCCCTATGTAATAGAGAGCCAGATGCCGAATCTACCAGTTTACCGGGTGAAACCTGAGGATGGGAATGGGCCTATCAAAGTGCTCCATCGGAATCACCTGCTGCCCCTGGGCCAAGCGGTGCAAGTGGACAAGGAGCCAGAGTGGGAGGTTGCGCCTAGTACAAGGACTCTGCGAGGGCGCGGAGCAAGGGAAGAGCCCGCTGCTGAAGAGCGGGGACGGGTCCCTAACCCGGGAATGGATACCGTTTCGGAAGATGACGTCTCAGATGAGTGGCCCCTGTTCCCATTCGCTGGCGCTCCAGTACCAGAAGAGGAGGCTCCTGGCCCTTCCCATACTGAGTTGGGTGAGAGGAGGGAAGGTCTTGAGGGTCAGATGGAGAGGCAGCCAACGTTGGGGGGAGAGAGGGTGGAACCCGAGCGTGAGCCGGAGGGATCTCAGGTGAGGGAGGACCACCGTGAGGAAGGGGGTAAGGGTCTGTCAGGTAGACCTGGGGTGTCCAAGACAGTGGGTTCGCAGGTGAAGAGGGAGCCCAGTGTGGCAGAAGGGGTACGGAGATCTCAGAGAAGTAGGTGCCCCCCGGAGCGGATTGACATATGTGGTACCAGGAGAACCGAGTGTGATTTCTACTGCTCTGGGTAGTTATGTCGCTGCTTTCTGCACCTGGGGTGGGTTTTGTGTGTTGCAAGAAGCTTTGGGGAACTCTGGTAATGCCATGAGGGCATGACATTGTACATAACATTATATATTCGCCCGCTTCTAAAACTCCACAATGCGTTGTATCTTTGGATGCTGAAAAAGAATTTGATCGAGTTGAACGGAAATATTTACTTAATGTCTTAGAAACATTTGGTTGTGTTATTAATTTTCATTATTGGCTTAAAATGATATATAAAGCTCCTATTGCCACTGTTGTCATTAATAACTGTAGGTCTCATTTTTCTCAGGGGATTTTGATGGGATTGGTTCTATTATTCTATCTTTTATTTGGGATAATAAAAGACCAAGAATTATTAAATGTCATTTACAAAAGTTGAAAAAGGACGGAAGTCTCGCTTTGCCTAATCTAAGAATTTATTATTGGGCTGTTAATTTGCGATATATGTCCTTTTGCTTATATTAGGGTGATAGAAATGATCGGCCAATTTGGGTAAACCTAGAACTGAGAGCTGTGAAACAGTTTTATTTAACTCCGTTATTAGGAGCTGCTCTACCTATACAATTACCTAAAGTTGCTAATTTAAACCAATATCCTGTGGTTAAGCACTCTTTGCAAATTTGGCTCCAGTTCCACAATTTTTTTAATCTTAAAAAATTTAAACTTTGTAGTATAATTTATCGTAATCACTTTTTTAAACCTTCCTGGAGCGATCCATTTTTTTTTACTTTGGAAAAATAAAGGTATTACTTCTTTTTTAGATTTATTGAAAGAAGGCAGAATGATGTCTTTTGAACAATTAGTGAATAAATATTCTCTCTCATATTCATACTTTTTACAATACCTTCAAGTTAGATATTGTTTCAAAAATTCAAAAATATTTAAGTAATTTTCCTTACATATTGGAGGCTGACTTATTAGAGACTATTACGAATAAGAACCTTCCGATGAAAGGTTCTATTGGAAGAATTTATAATTTATTATTATAATGGGATAAGCGTCCTTTACTTAAGATTAAACAAGATTGGGAGAAGGAACTCAGTTTGACGTTGATATGGGAGGATTGGACACGGATTCTGAAGCTGGTTAACTCTTCTTCGATCTGTGCTAGTTATTCACTGATTCAAATTAAAATTGTACATCGTTACCATTTGTCGAAGGAGAGACTTTCTATAATATTTCCCAATGTTGACAAGTATTGTGATAGATGTAAAACTGAGATAGCTACACTGACACATATGTCCTGGTCATGTTCTATATTAAAACAGTTTTGGAAGTCAGTCTTTTTGACGATTTCTAAAGCACTCAGAATCAACTTACAACCTAATAAGTTGACTGTGCTTTTTGGAATAATTCCTCAAAATATCCATGGTATTTCTATGTCTGACCAACATGTTATTGCGTTTATTACATTGATAGCTAGGAGGGTCATCTTGTTGAAATGGAAGGACATATCGGCTCTTATTTTGTCACAATGGTTCTCTCAATTGATGCTGTGTCTTAGCTTGGAGAAAATTAGAAGTCGAACCTTTGAACCTTTATTTCATTTTGAGAAGAGATGGGGCTCATCTGCTCGTTATTATCATTTCAGTTCGCTGATAGCTTTCCTCCACTATCTAAGTGTAATTGTTTTTTGATATATCTTTCTTTCTTGTTGGCGGTTTGATGCTTATTTGTAGAAGCTTTCTGTATGACGCCTGGCTCCGGGGTTGTACCCCCAATGGGTTTCTTTTTTCTCTCACTTTTCTTGCTTAGTAGGGATTTTTAATTCACAAAAATGTTCAATCTTTAAGATAATTTGTTTTGAGGCATTGTGAGTGTTGTTACTTCAATGCACCTGTGTTATTTTTGAATAATAATAATAATAATAATAAGAAGAAGAAGAAGAAGAAGAAGAAGAAGAAGAAGAAGAAGAAGAAGAAGAAGAAGAAGAAGAAGAAGAAGAAGAAGAAGAAGAAGAAGAAGAAGATTGAAAAGAAACATCTGAAGAGGTGGCCACACCCAGAGTACAAGCTTCGGATAGGAGAAGCGTGACCACCAGCAGAGGTAAGGGTCATTAGGAAGACAGTGCAGGGCTGTCCTGTGGGCATTCTCCTCAGCAGAACACCTTGTTGGATACTGCTGGGTGGGTGGTGGTTGACCCATTGGCGCACGGCAGCAACAGAAAGGCCGGCAGCACTGTCGGCTCTGATGCTCAATAGGGAAGTGTAAATGTGAACATTAGCCGAGGAATACCTCCCACGCCCAGTGACCAGAGTGCAGAACTGGGTTTGATAAACAGCAGCAATAATTGCCGAGTTCGGCACCAACAGTCACTTTTGAATTTGATTCAGTAACTGTGATGGTGAAATATCCAGCCTGTAGCCTGTCGCCTGTTTAAACAGTTTCCCCAGTGTGAACTCGGTAGTGCGTCACAAGGTGGGATGACTGAGAAAATCTCTTCCCACAGTCTGAGCAGGTAAATGGCCTCTCCCCAGTGTGGACTCGCTGGTGCTCCTGCAGGTCAGATAAATGAATAAATCTCTTCCCACATTCAGAGCAGGAAAATTGCCTCTCCCCAGTGTGAATTCGCTGATGGACCATCACTTGAGATGACCGAGTAAATGCCTTGCCACAATCTGAACAGGTGAACGGCCTCTCTCCAGTATGAACTCGCTGGTGGGCCTGTAGCCTGGATGAGTCAGTGAATCCTTTCCCACAGTCTGAGCACGTGAATGGTCTCTCCCCAGTGTGAATTCGCTGATGTACCTTCAGTACAGATGAATGAGTGAATCCTTTCCCACAGTCTGAGCAGGTGAACGGCCTCTCCCCAGTGTGAGTTCGCTGATGTATCTTCAGCTCAGATGACCAAGTGAATCCCTTCCCACAGTCTGAGCAGGTGAATGGCTTCTCCCCAGTGTGAAGTGACTGGTGTCTCTGCAGTTGCGATGACTGAGTGAATCCCTTCCCACAGTCTGAGCAGGTGAACGACATCTCATCAGTGTGAACTCGCTGGCGTGCATGCAGGTCAGATGTGTGAGTAAAGAGTGAATCCCTTCCCACACTTCTTTGTCAATTCATAAGTCAAATGTCAGATATAGTAAACTCCTTGCACAATCAATGAGTTGAAGAACTGATCTCCAGTGAACAAATGCTGGTGTGTTCTCAGCTCCCCGGTTCCAGTGGATTTCACTGAGTTATAACAGAAAACTTCATTTTAGACACAAAGCACTTTTCCAGCTGTGATGACATAATTCTTCATCTCCAAGGATCAACAGTGACACATTGTTAAATATCTAGCAACTCCTTAAATATCTGGGCAGAGACAGCAAACTGACATGTTGTTCTGTTCAAAATTCCCGTACACAATTTTTGCCATTTCTAACCTGTAAAAAAGATTTACAAAAGACATCAATGAGTGAAAGCCATCATTCAGAGAAGTGTATGGTCATCCACTTTGTTAGAAGCAATGAGAGTGCAGACTGTTTTCTCAATGGAGAGGAAATAATGTTGAAGAGTACGAGAATATAAAAGCAAGGATGTGTTGTTGAGTATTTATAAAGTGTGGCCTCACTTGGACTGTTGAGAGCAGATTCAGGTCCCTTAAGTAGAACAGATGTGCTTACATTGCAGAGCGTTCAAAGGAAGTTTACAAAAATATTTCTGCAATTATAAGGTTTGTCAGATGAAGAACATTTGATGGCTCGGGGCCTCTACTCAGTGGAGTTCAGAATAATGAAGGGGCCCTCATTGAAATCTATCGAACATTGAAAAGTCTCGATAGAGTGGATGTGGAGAGTATGTTTACTAGAGTGGGGGAATCTGAGACCAGAGGACACAGCCTCAAAATCGACCTTTGTTCTTTCAGAATGGAGATGAGAAGGAATTTCTTTAACTGGAGTGTGGTGAATCTGTGGGATTTGCTGCTATGAGTTGCTCTGGAGGCCAAGTAATTGGGTATATTTTAGGGAAGAGGGTGATGCCCTTGATTAGTCAGGGCAGGAAGGGATATGGGGAGCAGGCAGGAGAGTGGGGCTGTAACGTTCTCGCTCGGGTGTGAAATAACGCCGAGGTAAACGTCGAGATAAACCAGAATCAATGCAAACGAGACCGCAGTAAGATTAACCATTTACTGTTCACTCTTCACATTAACGCATGGTGAAAACTGTTGAAAAACAATACAAGATTGGTACAGTGTTTGTTCCCTTCTAAATATCACATTTACATTGTGAATACTTGCAAAAGTAAAACTACAATAACTACATTACATTAAAGTGCAGCATACAGTCAGAATCTAGCTGCTCCATTGGCTGCTTTAGATACACTTCACTACAAACTATCCCGACTCTTTAACTGACGAAAAGGTAAACCTTACCGACCGTCGTTACTTTTAACAGAATCGGCGTTAACATTTTAACTCAAAATACCGATTATCTAATGACTTACAGCGTTGCTTTCACTGTGTCTTTGGTGCATAGAGAGACCCTAGTCAGCGTTATGGTCGCACATGTGAGTGACCCCCACCCTTGCGTGAATCTCAAACCGGTAATTCCCCACAAGACGCGGCGAACCCGGATGTGACGTCATCGCACCCGCGATGTATTACAGACAAATCAATTGATTTAAACAATCCTAACTTTAACTAAAAAATGCTAACAAATTACTACGCGAAAATATTATAGACTAAATAACTGCCATAAAGGCAGCACACTCCCCGCTTGGCCTTCGTAAGGTCACAATGAACATAATACGAACTTCAGTCTCTAAATCAGTCGTTAGGTAGAAGTAGAATGACTTCTGTAACAGGCCTTTGGTAAATTTTCCCATCGCCTTGGTCGGTAGTTTTCAATTCAACCTTCCTGACATGTCCATCCCTACTAGGGAATGTGGCAGTGATTCTGGCCATTGGCCAGCAGTTGCCGGCGATTTGCTTGTCCTTGAGCAGGACTAAATCTCCAACTTGAAGGTCCCTTCTCCATTGCTTTGTGTACAGGTCCTTATCGGAGAAGTCCCCTGGTGGAGGGGCAGCTCCTGCCTTCTGCGTAAGGAGCATTGATGGCGACAGTATGAAGGGGTTTTCCGGGTCAGGAGACACGGGTAGGAGTGGTCGTGCATTCATAATGGCTGTGACCTCTGCCATTGGTGTGCCCAGTACCTTGTGGGTCGATCGGATGCTTTGCTGCATCTCAGGTTTCCTTTTCAGGGTTTTTTGCAAGGGCGTGAACCGCTTGACTGCCTGCTCTTTGTTGTTTGGCAAGCACTGGCGTGGTTCTCTGAAAAGTAGTGGGGCGACCCCACTATTTGCTTTGTCTCTGAAGACCTTGGTGTCCTCCGTTTTTAAGATGGTGGCGTCTTGAGCCGATGGAGCGAGTTTATTATCATGCTCCTTTTGAGCAAAGACAGACTGACCGAGCGTCTCGTCAGTTACTTTGCGCTTGTTAAAGCCTTGTGGTGCTTCCTGGGCGCACATGGAACTTGTGCGGGGTTGAAGAATCGTATGGCGGCTACTCTCTAGCACATTGGTCTTGAGTGTGTTAACCGTTGATTTGTGTTCGTTGCCAGGGCACACCTCTCCTATCACCACCCAGCCCAGATCCAGGCGTTGGGCAAAGGGGGCGTCGTGTGGTCCATTGACCTGCTGCCTAACCTTGTGTACCTGGAGAACATCCCTCCCTAATAGCAGGAGTATTTCTGCTTCTGGATCCAGCTCTGGGATGTGTTTGGCGATGTGGTGGAGATGTGGTTGGTGTAGCACCGCACTTGGCGTCGGGATCTCAGTGCGGTTATTCAAGATTTTCTCGCACTCTACGAGTGGGGGGAGACAGATGAGGACTTTACCATCCAGGGACTCGATCTGGAAGCCTTCGGCCCTCCTTCCGTAAGTTTTCATGTTGCCTGAGCAAGTTCTAAGGTAGTATGGGAACTGCTCACTCTCAATGTTGAACAAGTTAAAGAACTTTGGACTGACTAGCGAGCGGTTGCTCTGATCGTCCAGAATTACGTAGGCTTTGATGGCCTTGTCTTTGGCTCCCTTAGGGTACACCTTAGTGAGACAGATCTTTGAACAAGAACGGCTTGCCTGAGCTTGACCGCAAACTTCCGTACAGCTCGAGCTGACAACAGTTGTCCTGGAGTGAGCTTCTCCCTCCCCGCCGTCCTGTTGTGGGGGTGAAGGAGCGTTGTCGGTTTGCGGTGACGGGCCAGGATGCATGGCCCAGTCGTGATTAGTGCTATCACATTCCAGGCACTTCACGGCGATCGTACACTCTCTCGCACAGTGAGAGGTCGAGGAACAGCATCTAAAACATATTCCTTTCTCCTTGAGAAGGGCCTTCCTCTCTTCGAGGGGTTTTTCCCTAAACGTTCTGCATCTTTTGAGGGGGTGGGGTTTGTTATGCAATGGGCAATTCTTGCTAGAGTCGTTGTTAGTTGTAAGGACTTCAGTCTTAAGCGCTGAGACTGGTTTAGTAATGTTGGAATTATTCGAAGTGGATTTATCTGGCTTGGTGTAAATTGTACTGCTTCCTGGACCTATGAGGCTAGGATCGTTTCGCTTCTTCGCCTCCTTGCACACGAACCTGGTGAAATACTCGAAGGGAGGGAATTGACCTTTGTGTTCTTCCTTGTAATCTGAGGCAACGGACAACCACCTGTCCTGCAGCCCAAATGGAAGTTTGTCCACGAGTTGTCTAATCCCGGTTGGAGTGTCTAGGTATACTAGACCAGCTGAGTGGCCATCTTCTTTGGCGCCTTGAATCTCCATGAGTAAATCTCCAAATTCTCTTAGCTTGGTGTGGTCCTTGGCTGACACCTTAGGAAAATTTCCCAAACGTTGGCATAGCGCCGCCTCAATAATTTCGGGGGCTCCGTAGCCCTCCTGAAGTCTCTCCCATGCTTTCTTCAATGCTAGCTCGGGTTTGTTGATGTACACTGAACGCATGCGTCTCACCTGTTCGCATGATTCTTTTCCGAGCCATTTTGCCATAAGATCCAACTCCTGGGTTGCTCTGAGCTGGACTCCGTCGATAGCGTTGGTGAAAGTGGAGTACCATGCACGGTAATTTTCAGGTTTATCGTCGAACTGGTATAGTCCTGAAGTGACGAGATCCCGTCGTGCGAAATACCGTGCTGCGGATTCGTCTGCAGGTGGCGTGCGGGCTGAGGGAACATGTCCACAGGTACATGACTGAGGGCGTACATCTGTTATGGGATTTGCTGGTCTGGACTCAGTCTTTGCCTCTCTTCTCCCCAAATCCGGTAAGTTCGGTGTCGAGAAGTACTTGTCGTGAGCCCTGGCATTCCTGGGTTCATCGCGGAGTTGCGAGGGTAAATTATCTTCCTCGGATGGACGTGATGCCGTCGGGCCTCTCCAAGACTCCTCGTGAAGTGGGACGTTATCGAATAAGTAAAGAGAGGAAGAAAGAGTCTTCCATTCCATTTGAGATTGGACATAGTCCCTTGTACGTTCCAATCCGATCTTTTCTGAGGTAGATTTTCCGTCCTTCGGATCATGCATTTCTTCGGCGTCTTCTATTAACTCTGCTTCCACCTCGGCAGCTGCTGCTTCTCGTTCTAGCTTCAGCGCTTCTAACCGTGCCTCTACCCTTTTCCTTTCCAATTCGTTTTCGGCTTCTCTGGCAGCTTTTACCTTCTGGTTTTCGGCTTCTCTGGCGGCCGCTTCGGCTTCAATGGCAGCCTTTTCCTTCTGGTTTTCGGCTTCTCTGGCAGTCGCTTCGGCTTCTCTGGCAGCCTTTTCCTTCTGGTTTTCGGCTTCTCTGGCAGCCGCTTTCATCTTTACTTCTAATTCTTCTTTGGCAAAGCGCGCTCGCACATTGGCGGCTTCCGCTTTCGCTCTTGCTTGGGTGGCCTTACTTGATGCCCTACTGCCCCTGTCGCAGGATGACGATGACTTTGACAACGACTTGATGCTGGATCGGGTTGACATGGCTGCACTTTAAACACCTGATAATGCCGCTTTTTCACTGTAACGTTCTCGCTCGGGTGTGAAATAACGCCGAGGTAAACGTCGAGATAAACCAGAATCAATGCAAACGAGACCGCAGTAAGATTAACCATTTACTGTTCACTCTTCACATTAACGCATGGCGAAAACTGTTGAAAAACAATACAAGATTGGTACAGTGTTTGTTCCCTTCTAAATATCACATTTACATTGTGAATACTTGCAAAAGTAAAACTACAATAACTACATTACATTAAAGTGCAGCATACAGTCAGAATCTAGCTGCTCCATTGGCTGCTTTAGATACACTTCACTACAAACTATCCCGACTCTTTAACTGACGAAAAGGTAAACCTTACCGACCGTCGTTACTTTTAACAGAATCGGCGTTAACATTTTAACTCAAAATACCGATTATCTAATGACTTACAGCGTTGCTTTCACTGTGTCTTTGGTGCATAGAGAGACCCTAGTCAGCGTTATGGTCGCACATGTGAGTGACCCCCACCCTTGCGTGAATCTCAAACCGGTAATTCCCCACAAGACGCGGCGAACCCGGATGTGACGTCATCGCAGCCGCGATGTATTACAGACAAATCAATTGATTTAAACAATCCTAACTTTAACTAAAAAATGCTAACAAATTACTACGCGAAAATATTATAGACTAAATAACTGCCATAAAGGCAGCACAGGGGCTGAGAGGGAAATGGATCAGCTGTAATGAAATGGTGGAGCAGACTCCATGGGCCAAACGACCTCATTCTGCTCCTGTATCTGATTAATTTTCACAGCCGATATATTATGAGATAATTTTATTCTCCTTTCTGAGCTCTGACATCACACTGTTACAGCGAGGATCAACCCAAGTTGGAGGAAAAACTCACCTTCTAACTGTTCATGGTGCCGGCAACTGGTCTGTCCATCGAATTCCCCGACAGTCTTCCTGTCTGTGTGAGAATGGGACATTCAATCTGTGACTTGGCCCAGTCTGATTCCTTCCATTAGTATTATTCTCTGTCCCATATTATTCTGAGCTGCGCAGTAACTGAAATGCTCCCACACAGAGAGCATTTGTTGCTGCACAGCTGGTATTTTGTTGATGCCGTGCTGTTTTCAGGCTGTGTTCACATTTAACCTTCAGACAAATGGTCGGTCCATACGATGTGAGAAAAATAAATTGAAGAAAACATTGGTATTATTTCAAGTTCTGGTCATGTACGACAGCACTACAAAGAGCATGTGATGTTACATGGCAAACCCTGGAGAGTTTCAAATTACTCTGCCCCTCCGCACAGGTGATTGACGGTGGAGAGCCCATCAGAGGCAATGCCAATGAACATGATGGGGAGGGCAGTCTTCGTTCACATTGGAGTGTGGCATATTTGTGATGAGAACGCTACAGGTCACTTGGTACCCAGGCCAAAGGTAATTGGTATCATTATGTACCCAAAGCGAATGGTACTAAACATGTTCTCACAGGTGGAAAGGTCCAGATCAAGATGGAACAAAGGTGATTTCCACAAGGACTAAAACTGATGTAAGGATTTTGTTTCCTTCTTTTCATACAGTAAAAATTGACATTTTCATTGACTGGAAGGTCAGTTCCTCAGTGCTTGGTGGTGCCCGAGTGATCCATCTACTCCCCTTCCCTCCCCTTGCGATTCTAAATACGGCCTACGGACTAACGGGGAAAACGCTGGCCCTGTCATCCATGGCTGCCTCTTTACCCAGAAACCCCCGCGAAGAAGAGACCCATCTATCCGCCACGGCCCCAGCGCCTTCGCTGCTCAGCAGAAAGTTCCCCGGAGCACGCGTAGAGAGAGAGGGAAAGGACTTGGACTGTCCCGGGAGAGGAGGAAAGGTGTGTCCGGAGCTGACAGTAATTGGACTTCAGTCGCGGTTCGGACGCCGGTACCGATAATAACCCGCCCAGATCCCCGCTCCTACCTGCAGCCGAGTCTCCGAGCCTTTTGTCCACCGTGCGCACGCGCGAAACTCCCCGCAACCCTTACGCATGCGCATCTGATCGCCTGGTCACGGACGGCGATTTCTGGAACTGACAGAAGAAAGTCTGCAAATGCTGGAAATCCAAAGCGACTCACACAAAACGCTGCAGGAACTCAGCACCTCAGGCAGCATCTATAGAAAATTATAAACAGTCGGCGTTTTTTGGCCGAAAGCCTTCTGCAGGGCAGAGAAGCACGGGGGAAGATGCCAGAATAAGAATGTGCTGGGGGAGGGGAGGAGGCGAGCTGGAAGCTGATGCCGGGTGGGTGGGGAAGGTCAAGAAAGGGTGGGCTGGAGAATAAAGAATCTGATAGGAGAGGAGGGTGGACCAGAGAGAGGGCAGGAGTATAGGCAGGGGAGAAGAAGTACAAGGTCAGAGTGGGGCATAGAGGGTGACGGTAATTTGTTCTCCTGAGTGGAAATCGATGTTCATGCCATCAGATTGGAGGGTATATAATGTGACGGAATATAATGTGTTGCTCCTCCACCCTGGGGGGGGGGGGCTCACCTTGGCACAAGAGGAGTCCATGGATCGACACGGTGGAACAGGATTGGGAATGAAAAATTAATGCTTGCTGACTTTTAAGTCACACTTGTGGAGGATGGTGCGAAGTTGCTCCTAATTGATGACTGCACCCTCAGGGTGGCGGAGCAACAACCTATATTCTGCCGTGGTACCATCAAACGAGATGAACGAGTGCACCAGTCTTGTCTGTTTGAATCCAGAGCCCAAGAAAAGCTCTCTTTCGTGTCTCAGTCGTCTTTGACCCCCTGAAGAACTGCTTCTGAGTGACAGCTAAGATCCACCTGCAATACCTCGGCCCATTTTACCAACTGGTCTCGATCCCACTGTAACCTTAGACAACCCTCACTTTCTCCACACACCGGTTTTGATGACATCCACAACCTCACTAATTGTTTGATCTGCATTCTCCAAATAATTAACACTCGTCATTGCCCAGTTGTAAGCGGGTGAATTTACTTTCTCTTTCATCTCCCGGGGGACAAGACTGCCTGGACCCGGGGGTGGGGGGGGGGGGGGCACGGGCTTTCAGTGTCTGAGCCGGTGAGGAAGCCGTGAGTGGCCAGTCCACAAGACAAGACAGCAGATCCCCTCGGCAATCAAACCGATCCTCATCAGGCCTGTCCCTCCGTGTCCAATCCCCCTCTCAGTGCGAACTCAATCGCCACTGCCACTCCTTCAATGGGGCGACTGAATCGTGCAGACGGTGTGAAACCACCTCCTTTGCCTCAGGACCATTTCCATTCCACCCATCCTCGGGCAAAGGAGGTGGTTTTAAATTTATTTTTACATTGGTTTATTTCTGATTTTAAAAGTTGTCATTTCTGTGTACTGATGTCTGTTTGTCATCCTGACCAGTTCTGCCTGAAGTTGTTTGGCCTGATCGTTTCTTGGTGAAATTTGACAATGGCTTCTCCCCGGGTTTGGACCTTCAAGTCCGTATCTCAACAGGAACCGTCCCTGCTCCCACTCCAGGCTCAGTCGAGAGTGACTCTACTGGCACTAGAGACGGCCCAGTCCCTGAGATCCCAGACTGCACCGTCGGGTAAACCCCGTTACAACTGGTACCAGGACCTCCCAGAATAAAGGACGAGCCCTTGTCTGGCATCTACTGGCTCTGAGATATCTCTACCCACCCGTACAAGTACAACACTGACCACCCCCCCCCACCAAGCGCCGACACCTACCGTCAGTGTATCCATCACCAGGGGCACACATCATGTTCTCTGGTGGCACGAAACCAGCCCGAAGACCCCGGTCTCCGGTTGGCAGCAGCTCATTTGAGGGACCCGCCATTTGGGCTCCACCTCATTTGGGGGCCGACGTTTTGTGGGTGGGTGAAGCTCATTTCACACTCCTGTGACCCTCTGAGTGAAGAGGTATCCCCTCATGTGCCCCATAAACTCCCCACCTTTCACCCTTAACCCCTTGTCAAGTATCTCTCTGCTGAGATTCACAGAACACAATCCCAACACTGAGTGTTTCTTCATCAAGCAGCTTTATTCTTTATTACCTGCAGGGGGTAAGTTCACCTCCAATCTCACCAGGGATGGGAGGGGACTTCAAACACAGCGTTTACAAAATATTCCTTCTGTACATAAGAACGAGACGAGGTTACTGTTTCCAGCGAGCTCCGTATTCCCGATACATTTGTTGTTGCTGCCATCTCCGGTTGAGTCGTCTCCGCTACTTCCTCATTTCTGCACAGCGTTCAGTGTTTGCAGTCACGAGTTCCTTTAGTGAGCACACTTCTTGTCGTTTCCTCCGGCTACTTTAGTCACCTACATATATTGCATTTACCAGCTCAGCACTCCGGGGTTTGTACAGCTCCATTTTGTCTTATCAAATACTCACAATAAAATGCAAAGTTCAGTATATATTTCCCCATTCCCTCCTCTTTGTTGTCCCATGACAACAGACATCCAATATCATCAGGACTTACGAAGTGAATGATGTCTTTAAGGCGAAAATAATTCAGATCTCAAGGCTTTCCTTTCCCTTATATCCCACCCATTACCTATGAGTACCCGGAACCCTGATGTCCCCTCGTTTCGGTCACACGGAAGAGAAAAGAATCATAATCTGATTATTATTATTACTCTAATGGTTATTCCATAATGTAAAATGGTATTCTCTCATCCAGAGTCCCAAAATGTCTTCCTGAGGGGTTATCATTGTGGAACTGTACAATGTAAACCAGTATCCCACCATCCTCCCAGAGTCCCAAATGGCCACCGGCTTCCTAAGGGGTTATCATTGTGGAACTGTACAATGTAAACCAGTATACCACCATCCTCCCAGAGTCCCAAATGGCCACCGGCTTCCTGAGGGGTTATCATTGTGGAAATGTACAATGTAAACCAGTATCCCACCATCCTCTCAGAGTCCCAAATGGCCACAGGCTTCCTGAGGGGTTATCATTGTGGAACTGTACAATGTAAACCAGTATCCCACAATCCTCCGAGAGTCCCAAATGGCCACCGGCTTCCTAAGGGGTTATCATTGTGGAACTGTACAATGTAAACCAGTATACCACCATCCTCCCAGAGTCCCAAATGGCCACAGGCTTCCTGAGGGGTTATCATTGTGGAAATGTACAATGTAAACCAGTATCCCACCATCCTCTCAGAGTCCCAAATGGCCACAGGCTTCCTGAGGGGTTATCATTGTGGAACTGTACAATGTAAACCAGTATCCCACAATCCTCCGAGAGTCCCAAATGGTCACCGGCTTCCTGAGGGGTTATCATTGTGGAACTGTACAATGTAAACCAGTATCTCACCATCCTCCCAGAGTCCCAAATGGCCACCGGCTTCCTGAGGGGTTATCATTGTGGAACTGTACAATGTAAACCAGTATCCCACCATCCTCCTAGAGTCCCAAATGGCCACCGGCTTCCTGAGGGGTTATCATTGTGGAACTGCTCTCCCACTTCTCTCATTCTATCTGCTGCCTCTCAAATATAATCCATCAGGTGAGTTACATTTTCAGATTTGTCTGGTGTGTTGGTGCAACGTCCAATTAATGCACATGCACCCCACTTTTTATCTAATATAAAGTCTCGGGTGGCTGGAAAACGATGCTGGAGAGGCAGTGACGGGAGACAAGGAAATGGCAGACAAACTGAATAAATATGTTGTGTCTGTCTTCACTGAGGAAGACACCAGCATAATGGTGGAACTTCCAGGTGTCAGGAGTCAGAAGTTTGCTAAGTTACCAGAACCAGAGTGAAGGTTCTTGGGAAACTGAGAGGCCAAGTTAGATAAATCACGTGACCCAGATGGTGTACACCCCAGGGTTCTGAAAGAGGTGGCTAAAATGATTGTGTACCCATTAGTAATGAACATTCAAGAATCACAAGGTTCTGGAATAGTTTGGCAAGAATGGAAAATTGCAAATGTCACTCCACTCTTCAAGAAGGGAGAGAGGCAGAAGAAAGGAAACTATAGGCCAGCCAGTCTCTCCTCAGTGATTGGGAAAATGCTGGAGTCGATTATTAATGATAAGGTCTGAGAGTACCGTGTCACAAGATAAAATAGGCCATAGTCAGCATGGTTTCCTGAAGGGAAAATCTTGCCTGACAAACCTGTTGAAATTATTTTAAGAAATAACAAGCAGGATAGACAAAGTAGAATCGATTGATGTTGTTCACCTGGATTTTCATACGGCTTTTGACATGATGCCTGACATGAAGCTGCTTTAACAACCCACGAGCCCATGGAAAGATTCCAGCATGGACAGAGCCGTGGCTGATTGAGAGGGAGCAAAGAGTGGGTATAAAGGGAGCCTCTTGACGAGTGGGTTCCACAGTGGTCTGTGTTGGGACTGATACTCTTTATGTTAAGTGTCAGTGATGTGCATGATGAAACTAATGACCTTGCTGCAAAGTTTTCAGAAGATATGAAGATGGTTGAGGGTCAGGTCATTTTAAGGAAATAGAGAGGCTATGGAAGGTCTTCAACAGATGAGGAGAATGGGCAAAGAAGTGTCAGATGGAATACAGTGTCAGCAAAGGGTATCAACATGCACTTTGGTAGCAGAAATGACAGGGCTGACTATTTTCTAAATTGTCCCTAAAGGTCAATTTGCAGATCGAGTCTGTGTTGAAGAAGGCAAATGTAATGTCAGCATTCATTTCAAGAGGAATGGAATATAAATGCAGGGATGTAATGCTGAAAATTTTGAAAGCACTGGTGAGGCCTCACTGGGAGTACTGTGAGCAGTTTTGGACACCTTATCTTAGAAATGATGTGCTGAAACTGGGGAGTGTCCAAAGGAGATTCACGTAAATGATTCCCAAATTAAACGTGTTGTCATATGAAGAGTATTTGATGGCTCTGGGCCTGTGTTGATTGGAATTCAAAAGAATGAGAGGAGACCTAATTGAAATATATCAAATAGTGAAAGGATTAATAGAGTGGATATGGAGAGGATGTTTCCTATCTTGGGAGAGTCTAAGACCAGAGGACACAGCCTCAGAATAGAGGGGTGTCTTTAGAATGGAGATGAGGAGGAATTCCTTTAGCCAGAGAGTAATGAATCTATGGACTCTATGGATTGTGAATCATTGGCAGCTGTGGAGGCCAAATCTTCATGTACATTTAAGGCAGAGGTTGATAGTTTCTTGATTGGTCAGGACATGATGGGCTACCAGGAGAAGGCAGGAGATTGGGGCCAAGAGGGAAATTGGATCAGCTAAAATGAAATGGCGGAGCAGACTCGATGGACCAAATGGCCTAATTCTGCTCCTATATCGTATGGTCTTAAAGCAACCTCTCATTTAACTTCAGCAAGAGCCAGGAGCTGATTATTTGACTTCAGGAGGAGGAAACAGGAGATCCGTGAGCCAGTGCTCATCAGAGATCAAAGGCGGAGAGGGTCAGCAACCTTAAATTCCTCAATGTTATCACTTTCCAGGATCTGTCTTGAGCCCAGCATGGAAATGCAATTACGAAGAAAGCACAGCAACATCTCCATTTCCTTAGAAGCCTGCAAAGATTCAGCATGACATCTACAACCTTGCCAAACTTCTATAGATGTGTGTGGAGAATATGTTCAGTGGTTACATCATGAAACACCAAAGCCCTTGAAAGGAAAATCCTACAGAAAGTAGTGGATACGGCCCAGTACATCACGGGTAAAACCCTCCCCACCACTGCGCACATTTCTCTGGTGAGCTGTCATAGGAAAGCTACATCTATCATCAAGGAACCCACCAAGTGGCACATGATCTCTTCTCACTGATGCCATCAGGAAGAAAGTGCAGGAGTCTCAGGACCCACACCACCAGGTTCAGGAACTGTCATCACCCTTCAAACATCAAGTTCTTCAACCAGAGAGGATAATCTTACTCAGATTCAATTGCCCCATCACTGAGCTGTTCCTATAACCAAAGGAAACTTTCGCAGATTCTTCATCTCCTGTTCATGATAATTATTTCTTACTTATTATTTTCTATTTAATATTTGCACAGTCTGTTGTCTTTTGCACGTTGTATTTTATCTATGATGTTGGGTTCGGGTTTTCATTGATTCAAACATGATTCTTGGATTTACTGAGTTTGTCCGAAAAAAACAATCTCAGGATTGAACATGGTGACAAGCGTGTACTTCGAGAATAAACTTACTTGGTAAATTTTGAATTCTACAATTAAATCTGTAAATACTCTCTCAAACACACGTGTGATTTGTGATTTCTAAAGGTTCAGCATTTACTGGCTAAATTATTTGGCTCTGATCAGAATGATCGTCCCATCACGATGACCCCTCTTCTGAGGTACCCCAGCTACAGGAAAGATTCCTGAATCAAATTGGGATCACTGTTTCAAGCGTGCACACACACACACAGACACACAGCATTGATGAAGTACTTTGAGCGTTTGGTCATGTATAGAATCAACTGCCTGTGCATGAACCTGGACCCACTGCAATTTGCCGATTGCCACAACATGTCTACAGCAGATACAATCTCACTGGCTCTCCACTCAGCCTTAGATCACCTGGACAATAGCAATACACAAGTCAGGCTGCTGATAACAGCTCAGCGTTCAACACAATTAGACCCTCAATTGTAATCAACAAGCTCCAAAACCTGGGCCTCTGTACCTCCTTCTGCAACTGGATCCTCACCAGGAGACCCCAGTCTGTGTGGATCAGAAATAACATCTCCTCCTTGCTGACAATCAACACTGGCACACCTCAACGATGCGTGCTCAGCCCACTGCTCTACTCTCTCTACACCACGTCTGTGTGTCTAGGCTCATCTATAAACTTGCCGATGACACAACAATTGTTGCTGGAATTTCAGACGGTGACGAGGAGGAGTACAGGAGTGAGATAGATCAGCAAGTTGAGTGGTGTCGCAGCAACAACCTTGCACTCAGCATCATGAAGACAAAGGAATTGATTGTGGATTCAGGAAGGGGAAGTCGAGGGAACACACAACAGTCCTCATCGTGGGATCAGAAGTGAAAAGGGTGAGCAGTTTCCATTTCCTGCCTGTCAAAATCTCTGAGGAACTATCCTGGGCCCAACATATTGATGCAGTTACAATGAAGGCACAACATCGGCTACATTTCATTCGGAGATTGAGGGGAATCGGTCCGTCACTAAAGATAATTGCAAATTTCTACAGATGTACTGTGGAGAGCATTCTAACTGGTTTCATCACTGCCTGGTGTGGAAAGGCCACTGCACAGGATCGGAAAATGCTGCAGAAAGTTGTAAACTCAGCCAGCTACTTCATGGGCACTGGACTCCACAGCATCCAGGACACATTCAAAAGATGATGCCACAAAAAGGTGGCATCCATCATTAAGGACCCCCATGACCCAGGACATGACTTAATCTCATTGCTACCATCAAGGAGGATGTACAGGAGCCTGAAGACACTCTCACCAGTTCAGGAACAGCTTCTTCCCCACTGTCAGATTTCTGAATGGACAAAGAACCCATGAACATCCCCTCAGTATTTTCCGTCTCGTTTTGCACTACATTTTAAATATAATTTTACACATTCTAATTGTAATCTGTAGTTTTTATTACTAAATATTGCAATGTACTGCAGACACAAAGGAACAAATTTCATCACATTTGCCGGTGATATTAAACCTGATTCTGATACACAGACACACACAGCTGGGCTCAGACATACAACACTCCCACATTCCTCCCTTTGTGACACCCTGCTTGCTCCGTGGCCCCCGGTATGAAGCTCAAACTGTTGCAACACCTGCCCTTTAAATTCATGGCTGAGGCTGTGTTGTGTCTGTTCACTGTTTGAGTACGATATTAAATGAAGAGCATTGAATGGGAAGGAAGGTTTGAATAGAAGAATAAAGATCTCCTCTGAAGGTATATGGGGCCCTGGTGAGAGCGTACGTGGAACACTGTGCACAGGTCTGGTCTCCCTCCCGGAGTCAGCCTGTGGGATGAAGGGAATGAAGAGATTTCCCAGATTGATTTAGGAGGTGAGGTAGTGTCCTCGGAGAGATTATACTGACTGGCCCTGTCTCAAAATTAGAGAAATAAAAGGTCGTCTGACTGAGACAGACACAGTCTCACAGGGTATTGACAGGGTAGAGGCAGGAATGATGTTTCCTTTGGCTGTGGTGAGGAATGGGGATCACAGAATCCGAGTTCACCACAGCACGACTGAGATGAGGAGAAATTTCCTCACCCAGAGGGCAGTGAATCTTTGGAATTTTCTCCACAAGGTTTCTAAATTTGAAGGACAAGTTTTGGGGCTCTGCGATACTGGGAACGTTGCGCGAAAGTGGCCATGAGGTCAAAGATCAGGCATGTTCTGAGTGAAAGGCAGAACAGACACAAAGGGCCGAATGGCCTGCTCCTGTATGTTATTTTCTAAAGTCCGAGTTTACCTTTGCGCCTGGTTCTCCCTTGACCTTCAGCCTGTCCTTTTGCACAGGGGAGCGCTCACAGCACCGGAGTTCCATCGGCAGCCGCTGCGGGCCAGCTCCCGTATCCCAGCAGCAGGAGACAGGACTGGGAGGGAACTCCGGACAATAGGCCCCGATCCACGGCGGGGAAAGACCGGGCTCCCTCTGTGTGGCTCAAACATCTTACGGAATCTCCACCCGAATCTTCACCTCCGCCATCGGAAGGATTCAAAACTCCGGCCGCTGTTGCAGCCTTTACCCGGGGAGCTGCTCCCAATCTCGAGTCTCTCACCGGGTCCGCTCGTTCCCGGTTCCAAACTTCGGTCCGCTCAGCGTCCCGCCCACTGACACTCCTCAGCCAATGGAGGCAAGAGTCTCACAGTGGTGTTCTCTGATTGGCTGTGATTTGTGTCCGAGGGCGGGCTGCTGCCGGGAGCCGGAGATGTCAGTCACTGTTTTCAGAATCAAGCAAGTACCCCGAGGCTCAAAGTTCAAAGTATTTTTTATTATTTTTTTAATTTTTATTAAGCACAATCAAAAACAGAAACACTAAGCATATGCGAACAAAGCCAAGGAGTCACACAAAAGCAGCAACAAATATATAACTATTAACTTTAAATATACAAATAAACAAGGAAATCCACTCTAAATACTGTTGGACAGAAGGAACTATATCTAAGAGGAGTCACAAAACAGGAACATTTACAGAGATAACCCAAACATTGAAAGATTTGTACAGTCTTTACAGCCTTCTGGTTATGGGAAGTTTTCAGAGTATAAACGTATAGTTTGAAGTCTGACGTAAAATATAAATGAAGGTTTCTTATTGCTGTGATTGCATTTATAGATATAAAATTTACTGTAAATTAACAAAAGACTTATGATAAAGAAATGATCCCTGTGAGATTTGGTGTTATTAGTAAACCCAAATAAGACATTTTCAAAACAAATAGTAAAATCCACATTAATATATTGATCTACAAATTGACAAACATCAACCCAAAATGTTTTAACATATTCACAATCCCAAAAGAGATGAAATAAATCCTCTGGATATAAACCTCAAAAAGAACAGTTAGTTTCAATATCAGAATTAACCCTTGTCAAATAAACATTGGTTGGATAATATCTAAGTATAATTTTAAATAAGCCTCCACCTCAGATTCCCCAAGTGACTATTCCAAAAACTAACAGAGTACATATAAGTCACCACCTACAACTCCTACAAACATACAGAGCAAAGCTACAGAATGGTAACTATAGCTGGATCACTGAAAGATCAACCAGAGTGCAGAAGACAACAAACTTCGCCAATGCAATTAAACAACGAGAACATGAAATAACCGCAGCGGCTGCCGATAGATGTCCGGTGCACTCAGCGCTCCCTGTTCAATCTGACAGAACAAGAAACAGTGAGGCGCAAATGTAAACTCGTGTTTCAGAAAATCTGAAATAGAGAACGAGCGGCCGTTCAGACCCTTGCGCCTCTTCTGCCCTTCACTCAGAACATGCTTGACTTTTGACCTCAGCACCACTTTCCTGCAACTTCCCATCACCGCTGAGCCCCAGGATATGTCTATTCAATTTAGAAACCTTGTGGAGATAATTGCAATGATTCACTGCACTCTGGGTAAGGAAATTTCTCCTCATCTCAGTCCTGCCGAGTTGTACTTGGATTTTGAGTCTGTAACCGCTGCTTCCACACCTTATGGGAAACATCATTCCAGCCCTTCTGCTGTAAATATCCTGTGAGATTGTATTTCTCTAATTCGGAGACAGGAATGTGATCTGTCTCAGTCAATCCACTTCTTATTTCACTCATTTTGAGACAGTCCCAGTACGATAATTTGATGTGGGAGCATCTTTATGGACAGCTGGTGAGTGCAGTTATCCTGTGTTGTTCCACAGCCTGATGGTTGAGGGGTAGTAACTGTTCCAGACCCTGGTGGGGCGAGTACTGAGGCTCTTGTACAGTGAGAAAAGAGCCTGCTTGTGTGGTGAGCCTGATCACAGCCGCCTGTATCGCCATCGCCTCTGGGCTGCCCTATCCGGGACCAAAGGGATTGTGGAGAGTAAATGTGGTACTCTGTCGAGTATCACTGTGATCCGTCCCCTCTGGCCTGCCCTATCCGGGACCAAAGGGATTGTGGAGAGTAAATGTGGTAGTCTGTCGAGTATCACTATGATCCATCCCCTCTGGCCTGCCCTATCCTGGACCAAAGGGATTGTGGAGAGTAAATGTGGTACTCTGTCGGGTATCACTGTGATCCGCCCCCTCTGGCCTGCCCTATCCGGGACCAAAGGGATTGTGCAGAGTAAATGTGGTACTTTGTCGATTATTACTGTGATCCGTCCCCTCTGGCCTGCCCTATCCGGGACCAAAGGGAATGTGGAGAGTAAATGTGGTACTCTGTCGAGTATCACTGTGATCCGTCCCCTCTGGCCTGCCCTATCCGTGACCAAAGGGATTGTGGAGAGTAAATGTGGTACTCTGTCGAGTATCACTGTGATCCGTCCCCTCTGGCCTGCCCTATCCGGGACCAAAGGCATTTTGGAGAGTAAATGTGGTACGCTGTCGAGTATCACTGTGATCCGTTCCCTCTGGCCTGCCCTATCCGGGACCAAAGGGATTGTGGAGAGTAAATGTGGTACTCTGTCGAGTATCACTGTGATCCATTCCCTCTGGCCTGCCCTATCCGGGACCAAAGGGATTGTGGAGAGTAAATGTGGGACTCTGTCGAGTATCACTGTGATCCGTCCCCTCTGGCCTGCCCTATCCGGGACCAAAGGCATTTTGGAGAGTAAATGTGGTACGCTGTCGAGTATCACTCTGATCCGTCCCCTCTGGCCTGCCCTATCCGGGACTAAAGGGATTGTGGAGAGTAAATGTGGTACTCTGTCGAGTACCACTGTGATCCGTCCCCTCTGGCCTGCCCTATCCGGGACCAAAGGGATTGTGGAGAGTAAATGTGGTACTCTGTCGAGTATCACTGTGATCCGTCCCCTCTGGCCTGCCCTATCCGGGACCAAAGGGATTGTGGAGAGTAAATGTGGTACTCTGTCGAGTATCACTGTGATCCGTCCCCTCTGGCCTGCCCTATCCGGGACCAAAGGCATTTTGGAGAGTAAATGTGGTACGCTGTCGAGTATCACTGTGATCCGTTCCCTCTGGCCTGCCCTATCCGGGACCAAAGGGATTGTGGAGAGTAAATGTGGTGCTCTGTCGAGTATCACTATGATCCGTCCCCTCTGGCCTGCCCTATCCGGGACCAAAGGGATTGTGGAGAGTAAATGTGGTACTCTGTCGAGTATCACTGTGATCCGTCCCCTCTGGCCTGCCCTATCCGGGAGCAAAGGGATTGTGGAGAGTAAATGTGGTACTCTGTCGAGTATCACTGTGATCCGTCCCCTCTGGCCTGCCCTATCCGGGACCAAAGGGATTGTGGAGAGTAAATGTGGTTCTCTGTCGAGTATCACGGTGATCCGTCCCCTCTGGCCTGCCCTATCGGGGACCAAAGGGATTGTGGAGAGTAAATGTGGTACTCTGTCGAGTATCACGGTGATCCGTCCCCTCTGGCCTGCCCTATCCGGGACCAAAGGGATTGTGGAGAGTAAATGTGGTACGCTGTCGAGTATCACTGTGATCCAGGCTCTCTTCCTGCCGCTTATTATTCTTGTCTGTGATTGCAGTGAGACAATCTCTGGCCCAATGTCCCCTCTTTCTGCAAACCCCGTCTCTGTCCTTAGCCAAGTGTCCTCTTCATCTGCACCGTCCGCACGATCCTGCCACCCGTTCTGGGTTCTTCGTCGGGACCCGAACTCCATCTCCTCACTACCGGTTCTCTGTGCACACTCTCGCGTTTCCCCAGTCCCTTTAAAGAGTCAATTGCGCTCCCTATTCATCAGAATTTATGTCACCCGGGGCCAGGTCTGACACAGCGAATTGAGATTAGTTAACTTACAGGGGTGGGCAGGCTTGGGTCTGAGACAGTTTAGAAAAGTCTGCACTGCCAGCTGGACATACCGATCTGTCCAGGGATTTGCCGGCATTGGACTCTCACGTATCCTTAAAACGAGCTATAAGGTACGCAAGGGATTCTCCTTTTTTCGGGAGTTATCGGGTAAATTCACCAAAATCCGCATGCAGTCGGGCTGTCATTCAAATGGGTTCCCTTACCTCAGTGACCCACCGTGCCATGGCTTGTATTACATCAGCCCCTCTGGTGGCTCCCGGTCACCTTCGGGCATCTGCCTGGGAAAGGGGAACCCACTCCCTGTCCGTGAGGTTCCATATATAACCCCGAGGAGTGGCACAAGTCCCCGGGCAGGGTCTGGAAAGGGGAACCCACTCCCAGTCCATGTCCGAGAGGTTCCATTTATAACCCTGAGGAGTGGCACGTCCCCGGGCAGAGTCTGGAAAGGGGAACCCACTCCCTGTCCATGTCCGAGAGGTTCCATATATAACCCTGAGGAGTGGCACAAGTCCCCGGGCAGGGTCTGGAAAGGGGAACCCACTCCCTGTCCCTGTCCGAGAGGTTCCATATATAACCCTGAGGAGTGCAGGCAAGTCACCTGGCAGGGTCTGGAAAGGGGAGCCCACTCCCTGTCCCTGCCCGAGAGGTTCCATAGATAACCCTGAGGAGTGGCACAAGTCCCCGGGCAGGGTCTGGAAAGGGGACCCCACTCCCTGTCCCTGCCCGAGAGGTTCCATATATAACCCTGAGGAGTGGCACAAGTCCCCGGGCAGGGTCTGGAAAGGGGAACCCACTCCCTGTCCATGTCCGAGAGGTTCCATATATAACCCTGAGGAGTGGCACAAGTCCCCGGGCAGGGTCTGGAAAGGGGAACCCACTCCCTGTCCCTGTCCGAGAGGTTCCATATATAACCCTGAGGAGTGCAGGCAAGTCACCTGGCAGGGTCTGGAAAGGGGAGCCCACTCCCTGTCCCTGCCCGAGAGGTTCCATAGATAACCCTGAGGAGTGGCACAAGTCCCCGGGCAGGGTCTGGAAAGGGGACCCCACTCCCTGTCCCTGCCCGAGAGGTTCCATATATAACCCTGAGGAGTGGCACAAGTCCCCGGGCAGGGTCTGGAAAGGGGAACCCACTCCCTGTCCCTGTCCGAGACGTTCCATATATAACCCTGAGGAGTGGCAGAAGTCCCCAGGCAGGGTCTGGAAAGGGGACCCCACTCCCTGTCCCTGCCCGAGAGTTTGCATATAAAAATTTTTAAATCCTTTTCTTCTATACTCGCTCCTTGGCTTTGTAAAATTTTTAAAGATGCGTTATCCGTAGGTAAATAACCACAATCTTTTTATGATGCCTCCATTTCTCCAATTCCTAAAAAAGATAAAGACCCCACTGAATGTGCATCCTATCGGCCAATATCCTTGCTGAAAACGGATTCTAAGATTTTTACCAAAATTTTGGCCACTAGATTAGAAAATGTATTACCTCAAATTATCTCTGAAGATCAGACCGGATTTATTAAAAACTGTTAGTCATCTTTTAACATTAGGAAATTAATTAATATAATTTATACTTCTTCATCTAAAATACCAGAATGTCATTTCCTTAGATGCTGAAAAAGCGTTCGATAGAGTTGAATGGCTATATTTATTTAATAAGTTGCAGAATTTTAACTTTAGTTTGAAATTTATATCATGGATTAAATTAATGTATTATAAACCTTTGGCTTCAGTTCTTAACAATAATCAAAGATCTCCTGTTTTTCAGTTGTCCCGTGGTACGAGGCAAGGCTGCCCTTTAAGTCCTCTATTATTTGACATTGCTTTGGAACCTTTAGCCGTTGCCATTCGTGAATCACCTAATATTTTTGGTATTACCCATGAGTAAGGGACTTATAAGTTATCATCATATGCTGATGATTTGTTACTGTACATATCTGGCCCTGAGAGATCTATTCCTGCTATTTTATCCTTGCTTGCTCAGTTTAGTAGCTTTTCTGGCTACAAACTGAATTTTAATAAGAGTGAATTATTTCCGTTAAATATGCAAGTTCCAATTTATAAACACTTACCATTTAAAGTTGTCACAGATCATTTTACGTATTTGGGTATTAAAATTACCAAGAAACATAAGGGTTTATTTAAAGTCAATTTTTTACCTTTAATTGAACAAATCAAGCAACTTGTTACCAGGTGGTCCCCATTATCTCTGTCATTGGTTGGTTGAATTAATACTATCAAGATGATAGTATTACCCAAATTTTTATATTTATTCCAAGCATTACCAATTTTTATTCCTAAATCCTTTTTTGATATTATTGACTCCAAAATATCCTCGTATGTGTGGCAAAATAAAAATCCTAGATTCAGTAAAAAAATATTTACAGAACCCTAAGAAGGAAGGTGGTTTTGCTTTGCCAAACCTGAGATTTTACTATTGGGCAGTTAATATTCAATATTTAATATTTTGGACACAAGAATCGGTCATAGTACCTTGCCCACAATGGGTAAATTTGTTGTGTAAATCTGTACAAGACTTCTCATTGTTTTCTATTTTAGGATCTTCGCTTCCTTTTGCTTTATCTAAACCGAATAAACAAATAACTAATCCTATAGTTAAACATACATTAAGAATATGGTTTCAATTTCGTAAATTCTTTGTCTTGAATAATCAAGCCCTATTATATCTAACTTCTTTTTCCAGCCCTCTTTTATGGACCAAGCCTTTGTGTTATGGAAAACAAAAGGTATAACATGTTTTCGTGATCTATTTTTAGCTAACAGTTTTATGTCCTTTGAACAGCTATACAGCCTAAAACTCATTTTTTTTAGATGCTTGCAAGTTAGAAATTTCTTGAATGTTTATATTTTCTGAAATTATGTCCAATGGACATTACACAAAAAATTCTAGCTCTGAATCCTTGCCAGAAGGGTTAAGTAGCCATAATTTATCATATGATCATGAAAATACAGCCAGGAATATCAGAAATAATTAAGAAGGAATGGGAAAAAGAACTTCACTGTGTTATACCCACAGAGCAGTGGGAGAAAATTTTACAATTAGTCAATTCTTCTTCTATTTGTGCTAAAAATACCTAATACAATTTAAGGTTGTTCATAGGGCTCACATGTCCAAGGATAAACTCGCTCAATTTTATTCTTATGTTAATCCAACCTGTGACAGATGTCATTCTGAAGTCGCTTCATTGACCCACATGTTCTGGTCTTGCCCCTGTTTGCAAAACTATTGGAAAAATATTTTTGGTATTATTTCAACAGTTCTGAATATCAAATTGCAACCACATCCTATTACTGCAATTTTTGGTTTACCAATGGTGGATAATAGTCGTTTATCCCCCCTCAGCCCGGCGGATGATTGCATTTGTTACATTAATGGCTAGCAGATCTATCCTATTGAATTGGAAAAAATTAATCCTCCAACTATATTTCAGTGGTTTTCGCAAACTATTTCTTGATTGAGTTTAGAAAGAATTACAAGTGTTGTCTTTGACTCTTCAGTTAAATTTGAAGAAACTTGGAGACCATTTATTCAACATTTTCATATGTGCTAAACTGACTTTTCCTAAACCTTACTTTTATTGTCCTTAATTATTTGGATGGAGGTGCAGAGTTATTGACGCTACTGTGTATAATTGATATAATGCAATGGCCCATGTCGGTTAGGATTTTTTTCATTTTTTGGGAGGTACGGTTTCTTATTTTCTCCATTTTTTGTAACCACTATGAGTTTGGGAGATTATTATCATCAATTTGTATTTATACCTTAACCTATTAATTATGTACCCTCAAGCTCTTTGTATTCATGTTTCATTTATGTTTGTTTAAAATCAATAAAGATTTAAAAAG
The DNA here is from genome assembly GCF_048418815.1 of Hemitrygon akajei. Taxonomy (NCBI): domain Eukaryota; kingdom Metazoa; phylum Chordata; class Chondrichthyes; order Myliobatiformes; family Dasyatidae; genus Hemitrygon; species Hemitrygon akajei. The sequence continues at coordinate 3,114,845 of NW_027331956.1, forward strand.
AACGTACTATTCTGACGAAAGGGTGGAATAGGCGCAACGGGCCGAGTGGCCAGGCATGCTCCTGTTACTTATTTTCTAAAGCACGAGTTTACCTTTGCGCCTTGTTCTCCCTTGGTTTTCAGCCGTTCGGATTGCACAGGGGAGCGGTGAGAGCTCCGGAGATCCATCGGCAGCCGCTGCGGGGCAGCTCCCGTATCCCAGCAGGAAGGGACGGGTCTGGGAGACAACTCCAGACAACAGGCCCCGATCCTCGGCGGGGAAAGGCCGGGCGCCCTCCGTGTAGCTGAAACATCTCACGGAATCCCCGCCGGTCTCTTCAGCTCTGCCTTCGAAAGGATTCGCGACCCGCGGGTGGTGCAGCCGAAACCCGAGGCGAAGCTCCCGGTCTCCGGCCTCACTCGGTCCCTGTTCCAAACCACGGCCCGGCCGGGCGCTCAGCGTACCGCCCACTGACACCCCTCAGCCAATGAGAGCATCCCTCTCCCAGCGGTGATCGCTGATTGGCTGTGAGTGTGTCTGAGGACGGGCTGCTGCTGGGAGCTGGAGATGTCAGTCACAGTTTGTTCTCAGAATCAAAGCAAGTTTCCCGAAACTCGAATTTCAAAATAAATTTTATTTTCAGAGTCCAGATAAGTCACCACATACAACCCCGAGAAGCATTTTCCTGCGGACATACTTAGAAAAAGTATAGAATAGTAACCACAACAGAAGCAGGCAGTGAAAGATCAGCCAGAGTGCTGATCTGTGCAAATGCAAATACAAAAATAATGATAAAGAACAAGAACATAAAATAACCGCAGCGGCTGCTGATGGATCTCCGGAGCTCTCACCGCTCCCCTGTGCAATCCGACAGGCTGAAGGCCAAGGGAGAACAAGGCGCAAAGGTAACCTCGTGATTTAGAAAATAAGAACCAGGAACAGAAGTTGCCATTCGGCCCGTTGCGCTGTTCTGTCCCTTACTCAGAACATGGCTGATCTTTGCCCTCAGCACCACTTTCCTGCAACGTTCCCAACATCGCCGAGCCCCTAAATATGTCGGTTTAATTTAGAAAATCTGTGGAGAAAACTCCAAATATTCACTGCACTGTGGGTGGGGAAATTTCTCCTCATCTCAGTCCTGCTGAGGTGACCTCGGATTTTGAGTCTGTGATCCCCGGTTCCACTGTCCAGCCAGGGGAAACATCATTCCTGCCCCTACCCTGTAAATACCCTGTGAGACTGTGTCTGTCTCAGTCAGGAAGCTTCTCCATGTGAACCTTGTGTTCATGAAATTGGTGACAGTTCTTTCAGACCAGCAGCTTTGACCACAAGAACACCAGACAGTGGTCAGCACGGAATGTCCTGCAGTTACTGCAGGAGAAGGACTGGATGGACACAGTGGAGTGGTTCCCTGAGCAGACAGTCCAGACCATCTGGCAGAATGCCTCATCACCAGATCTCACCAACAGGCACCAAGACCTCACCTGTCTGACGGCGAGAGGGCCCCTCCCAGTCTGAACCTTGCTGCATGCCCGGAGATCACTCCCACAGCGCGCTGCCCCGAGATTACTACAGTGGAGACGAGAGGGCCCCTCCCAGTCTGATCCTTGCTGCATGCCCGGAGATCACTCCCACAGCGCGCTGCCCCGAGGTTACAGCAGTGGAGACGAGAGGGCCCCTCCCAGTCTGATCCTTGCTGCATGCCCGGAGATCACTCCCACAGCGCGCTGCCCCGAGCTAACTGCAGTGGAGACGAGACGGTCACTCACCTCTTTGCGGACTGTGGGCTGGCGATGATCTGTGGAGAAAGATGCAAGAGCCTGTTCCACAGCAGCTGCGTGACAGAAGGCTCACTGATCCTCGGGCTGTTCCCAGGACGCACAGGAAAACGGACAGCGAGTGCTCCTGGAATATCATCAACTCGGGGAAAGACGCTCGAAACTTGTTGGCCTGCCATCACACCGAGATGTCCGGAGAGCAGCGGTTCCCAACCAGGGGTCCACGGTTACTGGTACTGGTGTTTAGCACAAAATGCTGGGAACCCCTGTCGTACAGGAATGCTGCCGACTGACACATTCCAGACTACAGGGACACCATTGGAACTATCGGGTCTATCTACTGCTAGACTGGGAGAGGCCGTGTTGGCTGAGGAAGCCTCTCAATTATTGTTCACCGCCCCAGGGGGCACATGGGCGACAACAGACAACAGAATACCCAATAGAGAATGAATGTAAATTCATTGGGTAAAGGTATTGGCACGTTTTATCATTCTGAATAAAGAGTATAAAGTTTATTTTGATACAAAAAAAGTATCAACATCTGATCTGTATCCAGAGTGAAGGAGACCAGGGCTTCTATTGGAGACAGGACAGACATGGGTCAAGTCATGAAGTTTTTCTCACGAAGGGCTGTTGAAATCAGGACCTTACCGAAAAAATAACATTTTCCACCCTATGACGTAGAAAGTCCAGTCCTGTGCTTTTTCCTGCAACCACAGGTCGGTCATCACCACTGCATCTCTCCCCTCACAGCACAATATTCTCTCCGCATCCCCAGTTTAATGGCGTGTTTTCACTGTTTACTTATCCATCGTTTTACACTCCACTCTGAATCTGTTAGACATGGAGAAAGATAAAAAACGAGCTGCTGGAGGAACTCAGGGGGTCGGGCAGCATCTGTGGAGGGAAATGGACAATCGGCATTTCGGGTTGAGACAGTTCAGATGAAGGATCTCTATCCGGAAAGGTCCTTCCGATCGGAGCGATGGGGCCTTTGGACATTCAGCTAACGTTTTTTGTCGCTCTAGGTGTTTACGAGATGGGGTTGCTGGGCATATGGCCAACTCACCTACGCTCGTCGCCGGGCTTAGACAGTCCATTGGGCGTTTTCTTATCTTTTCCCTGTTTAATTTGTTTTTGATCCCACACTAACATGGAAATAGCCAGAATTTCCACTGAACATATCCAGCAGCAGAATGTTCATTCCCCGAGTCTGCAGCGCGCGTAGTGGACAATCGCGGTACTGCAGGGGATCAGCAACTCCCCGAAAGTGAAAGCATTCTGAATCAGGAAGTGCTGGGAGTTAACATGGCTTCGAAAGGAACGGCCGAGAGTTGGACCGAGGAGACAATTTGTCCCGTCTGCCTGGATTTCTTCACCGATCCGATTATACTGGAGTGCGGACACAACTTCTGTCGCTCTTGTATCACACTGTGTTGGGAAAGGGAGGAGAGAAACTCCTGCCCGGAATGTAGAGAGGAGTTTGCTGACCGCACCCTCAGGGTGAATCGGGCCTTAGCAAATCTGGCTGAAAAAGCTCGAAATCTAAACCTGAATCCGAAAGGGAAGGAAAGTAAACTTCACTGCGAGGAACATGAGGAAGAACTGAAGCTGTTTTGCGAAACGGACAAGACACTGATCTGTGTGATCTGTAGAGACGCGCGGGAACACAGAGAGCACCGCTTCATGCCGATTAAAGAAGCTGTTAAAACCTACAAGGTAAAAACTAACGTTAGTTCAATACTTAAAATATTTCCTTTGTCCTACATATCATCGCACGAGCCTTTATAACTAACACATCATTCTCTGCAACTTTCGCCTTCTCCCACGGGATTCTAGCATCTCTCTGTCCCACAGCCCTCTTCCTCACCCCGCAACTCTCCGCTCTCTATACGGATCGCGCTCTACGTACTGTATCGCCCTGATCCACTCGCTCCCTGCTGGCACTGACACCTGCAAGCGGGACAAGTGCTACACCTGACTCCTAACCTCCTCCCTCGTCACCATTCAGGGCCGCAAACTGCCCAGTTCCTCCCGTTTCTTCCATGGTGAATTGTCCTCTCGTATTAGATTCCTTCTTCTCCAGCCCTTTACCTCTTCCACCTGTCCCCTCCCAGCTTCTCACTTCATCACCCTCCCCCACGTTCCCCCTCACATTGTCTCACCCGTCACCTGTCAGCTGGTTCTCATCCCCAACCTTTTTATTCTGGCTTCTGTCCCGTTCCTTCCCAGTCCTAATGAAGGGTCTCATCCCGGAACACCGACTGTTTATTTCCCCTGAATAGATGCTGCCTGACTCACTGAGTTCCTCCGGCATTTTGTGTGATAATCGGGTTTGATCACCTGTTTCTTTTGATGCATCTTTGTTTCTATTTCCTTCACTCTCTGACTTCCAGGATCAGCTAAAATCTTCCTTAGACTCTCTCACAAAAAAGAAATCAGACTTCCAGGAAAAGGAGCAGCAACAGAAAGAGAAGATTTCCGGAGTTCGGGTGAGGCTTCATGAGCGGAATTTCTGATATTACTGTCGAATTTTGCTCCATTTAATGCAGAATAGCAGAGTATCGCAGCTCCAGTGACCTGGGTTCGATCCTGACCTCTGCTGCTGTCTGTGTGGAGTTTGCATGCTCTCCCTGTGGTCATGACAGTTTCAGACACATTCCAAGGACATGCTGGATGAATGGTTAATTACAATTAACCCTGTAAAGGTGGGGAGGGTGTGTGTGAATCAGATGGGAGTTTATGGGTCAATAAGTGAGAATAGGTTTCAGGAAAACGTGAGGGAATGGTGTTGACGGGAAAGCACTCAGAAGTAGCATGGACTCCAATAGACCGAACTTAACGACAAAAGGAAACAGAGCACAGCAATGCAGTATATTAATCTTCACCTTTCATTCGACAGGAACAGTCACACAGCCTTCAGTCCCACATCACATCCCAGTTTGCTGAACTGCGCCAGATTATCACTGAGAAAGAGCAGAGCTTACTCAGGGATCTCAGGGAAGAAGAGAAGAGGATTCTCAACCCAATGGAGAAAAATCTTTGGGAGATTCAAGAGAATATAAGGTTTATTCAGGAGGAAATCTCGAAGTTAAAGGAACAGATGGATCAAAAAGACAGTGTGATGTTTCTCAAGGTGAGGGATTATATTTCAATTTGTTTCTGTCAAAGGGCACTAAATGAACAGTGGTATATTTGAAATAAACACAGCACAGCGGCCAATTCTAACAAATCAATTGCCGCTGCTGGTGACCTCACACAAGCTGTTATACTTGCATGATGCTCCCTCCCATCACTCCAATAATGACATTTCAAAATGTCCAAGATACGCTTTCAGTCCTTCATTAGCAAAATACAATCTTGAAGCGATGAAACTTCAGGGTAATTCATTGTAAAGTAAGCTGCAACACAGCGGTCAAGAACAGAATGACATCCGCCCGTCCCCAGCTCAAAACTGTGCAGAACAAAGTATGAATACGTAACTTATTCCCTTCGCTTTTACCACGTCCCCACTCACCAGACTGGTTATCGTAATAAACACGTAACACAGAATACAATGCAGACAGAAAACAGATGCATTACTCCTACACACAGCATTTACAAATGTCAGTAAACTGTTTCTCACCAGACAATTGATGCATCTATTCAGGGTTGTTGTTGTCCCAAAACTGGACTTCCACAACTTCTGTACATCCCAGGATAGAATGCAAATTTCTCTGAAATTATTTACTCTGATCGTAACACAGAGCTGCTGACTGTGTCCTTAATTCTGCATTAAATATCCCCTAAAACTCTCATTAACTCCCGGTTCCAGTCACTGGCTGTGAGTGTGTCTGGTGCGGTTGGTGTGAGGGTCTCTTTGTCAATCAGTGAGAACAAAGAATTTGACCCACACATCAGACTTATCTTCTATATCCGGTTTCCGCCAGCTTAGGGAAACTATTACTGTCTCTTTACTTTTACAGATAACATTCAAATGAACGTTCAATCATTCAAAACATAACCAGGCCATTCGGCCCATTTCCTCCTCTCAATTTCCCCTCTGCACAATCCTCCTGCCACCTACTCACCACAACCAGCAACAGTGCCCCGAAATCTCTGGTCCCTCACGTGTTTATCCAGCCTCCGCATTACAGTCAGTCTCTGCTGTTCCATTTCACCCACTCCTGTGGCACTGAGTTCCACATCCTCTTCACTAAATTTCTAGTGGAATTTGTTAAAATCCATCTGGAATTACATCTCCCCACGAGTCTCCCCATAAATAGAGGTACTTCCTCCACCCGCACACAATCACAGACATCACTGATCTTAAATTCCTCCATCCTATCAGCCTGACGTCATATCCAGATGAAAATGCACAGCCTGTCCTGTCTTCCCTGTAAGTTTCATCCTCTCAGTAATGGTCTGACATTCAGAAACTTTCCTTGTAAGTTACCCAGTGGTTCTGTATTGTCCGTGTGTGTGAGTGACTGCGGGAGTGGGAATTTTCAACACCTGGTAATGATTTGAAAGAAATTCAGGATATGGACAGTAAGTCCAAGTCTAATCGGATTTGTGTTTTATTTATTTCAGGAGGAAGCTCGTCGGAACAGAAGGTAGGACAGGCTCTTTACTGAAACCCTGAATGGATTTGTAAAATAGTTCAGAATAGCAATTTATAACCAGCTGTTTAATATTTACAGGATTAATGACGATGTCCAGGAATTGTCAGTGACAGATGAGACCCTACCGGTTGAAAAATTCGATCACCTCTATTTGTTGAACACAGTGCTGAGAGAAACACTTGATGCTATTAATCGAGGTAAAACTTACAAAGATTAATTTCCCCTTGTTTTATGAAGCTCAATTTAGTTCCAATTTGAGGCAAAGATTGTCTGTAATACTGGGGTGAAGGGGAACTGAAGTTTATTTCACATCAACCCCACCGACTGGGAGGCATCACTGTAACATGGTCAGCTGGAGATGTCAGACCCCTGAACACACCAGCACAGGGTCACAATACAACCAATACACGGGACTGGCAGATGAACCACTGTGTTCCAATCCCAGGCAAATGCACTAACACACCAGGACATGAGTTAGGATCTACCAGAGGAACTGGGAATTAAATACTGATGATAATATTGTAGGGAATAAAAGCAGGTATCAGTGTGGTGACAGGGATTGTCAGGAAAATACACAAGTCCTTCATGTGCCCTGTGAGTGCAGACTCTGACTGACACAGGTCTTCCCCCTTCCGGATCAGCAACTCTCACTGTTGTTAGAGGCAGAAGAGGGGAGTGGTCGTGATCGGGGACTGAATCATCAGGGGAGCAGACAGGAGAATCTATTGATGTGAACGGGACACCCGAATGGTATGTTGCCTCCTGGGTGCCAGGGTCAGGGATGTCTCGAATCGTGTCCGCAGCATTTTAGAGAGGGAGGGAAAAGAGCCAGATATCTTGGTAAATTTGTGACAATGACATTGGAAGTAAAAGCAAAGAGGTCCTGAAAATAGAATTTGGAGAGCTTGGTAGAAAGCTCAGAAGCAGCACCCCCAGGGTTGTAATTTCTGGATTGCTGCCTGTGCCACGTGCTGGTGAGGGTAGAAACAGGATAATTTGGCAGATAAACATGGCTGAGAAGATGGTGCTGGGGACAGGGATTCAGGTTCTTGGATCATTGGGATCTGTTCTGGTGGAGGAATGACCTGCTCAAAAGGGACCCGAGGGAGAACAATATTCTCACAGAGAGGTTTGATAGAGCTGTTGGGGAGGGTCTGAACTAATTTGGTGGGGGGGGGGGGGTGCACGGGAACTGGAGTGAAGGGATAGGACTGATGGTAAAATGCAATGATAGCATGCAGTCAGACTGTCAGATAGGGCGGACAGATGCGAAGAGAAAATTCCAGCCGGCAGGGTTAGTATCAGAACATTGGGGATGCAGAATTAAAAAGGGTAGCAGATACAGTACACAAAGTGTTATATCTCAATGCATGGAGTATGAGAAATAAGGTGGATGATCTTGTTGCACTATTACCGATTGTCAGGTATGATGTTGTGGCCATCACGGAATCGTGGCTGAAGGATGGTTGTAGTTGGGAGTTGAATGTTCAAGGTTTCACAATGTATCGGTGTTATAGGAAGGTCGGGTGAGGGGGGTAGCGTGGCTCTGTTGGTAAATCGGCAGCAAGATGCGACATAGGATTGGAAGATGTTGAATCTTGTGGGTTGAGGTAAGGAACTGCAAAAGTAAAAATGACACTGACAGCAGTCTTATACAGGCCTCCCAAGAGTCAGTGGGTTGAGGCCCACAGATTACAACTGGAAATAGAAAAGGCTGATGAAAAGGACAATGTTATGATAATCATGGGAGATTTCAACATGTTGGTCAATTGGGAAAATCAGGTTGGTAAAGGATCTCAAGTGAGTGAGTTTGTCGAATGCAATGTGATGGCTTTCTAGAGCAGTTTGTCGTTGAGCCTACTCGGGGAACAGCTCTACTGGATTGGGTGTTATGTATTGAACCAGAGGTGAGTAGTTAAAAGAACCCTTAGGAGGCAGTGCTCACAACATGACTGAGTTGAACTTGAAATCTGATAAGGAGAAAGTGAAGTCTGACATTGTAGTATTTCAGAGAAGTAAAAGAAATTACAGTGGTCTGAGAGAGGAGTTGGCCAAAGCAAATTGGAAGGAGATGCTGGCAGGGATCAGAGCAGAGCAGAAATGGTGTCAGTTTCTGGGAAAATGAGGAAGGTGAAGGATAGATGTACTCCAAAAATAAATAAATACTAAAATGGCAAAATAGTAAAACCGTGGCTGACAAGGGAAGACAAGTTAATGCAAAGGCAAAAGAGAGGGGATACAACTAAACAAAAATTAGTAGGAAGACAGAGGATTGGGAAGCTTTTAAATATCTACAGAGAGAAACTAAAAGGATGATTGGGCGGGAAAAAATAAACAAGAAATTGATTTGAATTGAATTGACTTTATTACTTACATCCTTCATATACATGAGGATTAAAAATCTTTACGTTACGTCTCCATGTAAATGTGCAATGTGCAATTTATAGTAATTTATGATGAATTATATGTATAACATGCTGGTCAATATAACATAGAAATACAGATGTGTCAGCATGAGTTAATCAGTCAGATGGCCTGGTTGAAGAAGCTGTCCCGGAGCCTGTTGCTCCTGGCTTTTATGCTGCGGTACTGTATCCCGGATGGTAGCAACTGGTACAGTTTGTGGTTGGGGTGACTCTGGTCTCCAATGATCCTTCAGGCCCTTTTTACACACCTGTCATTGTAAAGCAAGTTAGCAAACAATATTAAATTGTTTTTCAAGTATTGTAAAAAAATAAAACAGAGATGAAAGTGGATATCGGACTGGTAGAAAATGAGGCTGGATAAATAATAACGCGGGATAAAGAGGTGCAGATAAACCAAATATTTTGCACCAGTCTTCACCGTGGAAGACACTAGCACTGTGCCCGGTGTTGAAGAGTGCGAGGAAAGAGAAGTGAGTGCAGTTACTGTTACAAAGGAGAAGGTGGAGGACACTCGCACTGTGCCCGGTGTTGAAGAGTGCGAGGGAAGAGAAGTGAGTGCAGTTACTGTTACAAAGGAGAAGGTGGAGGACACTCGCACTGTGCCCGGTGTTGAAGAGTGCGAGGAAAGAGAAGTGAGTGCAGTTACTGTTACAAAGGAGAAGGTGGAGGACACTCGCACTGTGCCCAGTGTTGAAGAGTGCGAGGGAAGAGAAGTGAGTGCAGTTACTGTTACAAAGGAGAAGGTGGAGGACACTCGCACTGTGCCCGGTGTTGAAGAGTGCGAGGGAAGAGAAGTGAGTGCAGTTACTGTTACAAAGGAGAAGGTGCTCAGTGGCTGGAGTTTATGCGAGAAGTGAGGAATGTGCAAGACAGATATATTCCAAAAAAGAAGAAATTTTCGAATGGAAAAAGGATGCGACCGTGGCTGACAAGAGAAGTCAAAGCCAAAGTAAAAGCAAAGGAGAGGGCATTCAAGGAAGCAAAATTTTCTGGGAAGACAGAGGATTGGGAAGTTTTTAAAAGCTTACAAAAGGAAACTAAGAAGGCCATTAAGAGTGAAAAGATGAACTATGAAAGGAAGCTAGCAAATAATATCAAAGAAGATACTAAAAGCTTTTTCAAGTATATAAAGAGTAAAAAATAGGTGAGAGTGGATATAGGACCAATAGAAAATGATGCTGGAGAAATTGTAATGGGAGATAAGGAGATGGCTGAGGAACTGAACGAGTATTTTCATCAGCCCTCACTGAGGAAGATATCAGCAGTATTCCGGACACTCAAGGGTGTCAGGGAAGAGAAGTGTGCGCAGTCTCAATTACGACAGAGAAAGTACTCAGGAAGCTGAATAGTCTAAGGGTGGATAAATCTCCAGGTCCAAATGGAATGCAACCTTGTGTTTTGAAGGAGGTAGCTGTGGAGATCGCGGAGCAATGATCTTTCAAAAGTCAATAGATTCTGGCATGGTTCCGGAGGAGTGGAAGATTGTAAATGCCACTCTGGTATTTAAGAAGGGGGCAAGGAAGCAAAAAGTGCTTTATGGACCTGTTAGCTTGAGAAATGGTTGGGAAGTTTCTGGAGTCAATTGTCAAGGATGAGGTTACGGAGTATCTGGAGGCATATGACAAGATAGGACAAACTCAGCATGGTTTCCTTAAAGGAAAATCCTGCCTGACAAACCCATTGAAATTTCTTGAGGAGATTACAAGTAGGCTGGACAAGGGAGATGCAGTGGATGTTGTGTATTTGGATTTTCAGAAGGCCTTTGACAAGGTGCCGCACATGAGGCCGCTAAACAAGATAAGAGCCCATGGAATTACAGGAAAGTTAAATATGTGGACAGAGCGTTGGCTGATTGGGAGGAAACACAGAGAGGGAATAAAGGGATCCCATTCTGGTTGGATGCCAGTTAACAGTGGTGTTCCACAGGGGTCCGTGTTGGGGCCACTTCTTTTTACGTTGTATATCAACGATTTGGATTATGGAATAGATGGCTTTGTGGCTAAGTTTGCTGATGATACAAAGATAGGTGGAGTGGAGGGTAGTGCTGAGGAAACAGAGAGTCTGTAGAGAGACTTGGATTGATTAGGAGAATGGTCAAAGAAGTGGCAAATGAAATACAATGTTGAAAAGTGTATGGTCATGCACGTTGGTAGAAGAAATAAATGGGCAGACTATTATTTAAATGGAGAGAGAATTCAAAGTTCTGAGATGCAATGGGACTTGGCAGTGCTCGTGCAGGTTGAGTCGGTGGCGAAGAAGGTGAATGCAATGTTGACATTCATTTCTAGAGGAATAGAGTATAGGAGCAAGGAAGTGATGCTGAGGCTCTATAAGGAACTGGTAAGACCTCACTTGGAATACTGTGTGCAGTTTTGGGCTCCTTATTTAAGAAAGGATGTTCTGACATTGGAGAGGGTTCAGAGAAGATTCGCTAGAATGATTCCGGGAATGAGAGGGTTAACATATGAGGAACATTTGACCGCTCTTGGACTGTACTCCGTGGAGTTTAGAAGAATGAGGGTAACCTCACAGAAACATTTCGAATGTTAAAAGGCATGGACAGAGTGGATGTGGCAAAGTTGTTTCCTATGGTGGGGGAGTCTAGTACGAGAGAGCATGAATTAAGGATTGAAGGGCGCCCATTCAGAACGGAGATGCGAAGAAATTTTTTTAGCCAGAGGGTGGTGAATCTGTGAATTTCTTGCGGCAATGGAAGCCAAGTCATTGGGTGTATTTAAGACAGAGATTGATAGGTACGTGAGTAGCCAGGGCATCAAAGGTCATGGTGAGAAGGTGGGGGAGTGGGACTAAATTTGAGAATGGATCAGCTCATGATAAAATGGTGAGCAGATTCGAAGGGCCGAATGGCCGGCTTCTGCTGCTTTGTCTTATGGTCTTATTTGAAAGCACCAGTATACGTAATAAGGATCTTGTAGCACAGGTAGAGTTTGGCAGGTACAAACTTAGGCAGCTACGAATTTGGTCGAAGGAATAAAGACATAGACAATTCTGTAAACAGGGCGAAAATTCAAAAATCAGAGGTGCAAAGGGACATGGGTGTCCTTGTGCAGGATTCCCTGGAGGTTAACTTGCAGTTTGTGTCAGTGGTAAGATTGGCAAACTCAATGTTTGCTTTCATTTCGAGAGGATTAGAGTACAAGAGCAAGGATGTAATTCTGAGGTTTTAATAAGGCATTGGTCAGACCACACTTGGAGTATTGTGAGCAGTTTTGATCCCTTCTATTGGAAAACATGTGCTGGCATTGGAGGGGGTGCTGAAGATTCACAAGAATGATTCCGGGAATGAAAGAGTTAACATGTGAGGAGTGTTTGTTGGTTCCGGGCCTGTACTCACGCGAGTTTAGAAGAATGGTTGATTTATTATCCCTCTCAACCCTATTCTCCCGCTTCCTCTCCATAACTTTTGAGACACTGACTAATCAAAAAGTTTACTTATTAAATTCTGCTTTAAAAATCAAACAGGAGAAAATCTGCAGATGCTGGTAATCCAAGGTATACAGGTCCTGATGAAGGGTCTCGCCAGATCTCTCTGACTCATGTCTGGAGAGAGTTGATGTTGGGAGGATGTGGGTGGGTCGAGAACGGTAAGCACAGCCTCCGACTATAGGGATGTCCATTTACGACAGAGATGACGAGGAATTCCTTTATCCACAGGATAGTGAATCTGCCACAGGCAACTGTGGATGCCAAATAATTGAGTATATTTAAAGCAGAGTAACACACACAAATTGTTGGGGGAACAGCAGGCCGGGAAGTTTCTATGGAAAAGAATAAACAGTCCACGGTTTAGACTGAAACACTTCATCAGGACCTGTGTTGCTTAAGGGTTCCTGCAAATTCATCCCCTGTACTAATGAGGGGCTGCGAGGGATGGGGTTCTGGGAAAGGGGACAAAGCCATCCTCATCTCCCATCTTTGCCCCCTCCAGCTTCACATTACGTGTACACACACAGTTCACCCACGGGCTTTGCACCCCTCCCCCTCCTGGTTCAATCTGCCTTTCATCTCTCCCCTACTGGTTCCCATTATCACCTCCTTTACTGACTCAAACCATCACACTCCCCCACTTCACACTCACAAATGAATGTGAACATTGTATAACGGGCCTGTTCCTGTGCTGTACTGCTCTATGTTCTCTGTTCCCAGTTTCGAAGAATGAGAGGCGATTTCATGGAAACACAAAATTCTTTCAGGGGGCAACAGGCAGGAGTGAGGGAGGATGTTTCCCCTGTCCAGCGGAAAACCCTTGTGGAGACATCTGCTTTTGTCGAATCAAAGGTTCGTGTTGGCCACCTGATCCTCCGATCCCCGGGGCCCCACTGCCCGATCCCCGGGACCGTGCTGCCCGAGTCTTCCCCCGATCCCCGGGGCCGCGCTGCCCGAGTCTCCCCCCGCTCCCCGATCCCCGGGGCCGCGCTGTCCGAGTCTCCCCCCGATCCCCGGGGCCGCGCGGACCGAGTCTCCCCCCCGATCCCCGGGGCCGCGCTGCCCGAGTCACCCCCCCCCCCCCGATCCCCGGGGACGCGCTGCCCGAGTCTCCCCCCCCCCCCGATCCCCGGGGCCGCGCTGCCCGAGTCCCCCCCGATCCCCCGGGCCGCGCTGCCCGAGTCTCCCCCCCGATCCCCGGGGCCGCGCTGTCCGAGTCTCCCCCCCCCCGATCCCTGGGGCCGCGCTGTCCGAGTCTCCCCCCCGATCCCCGGGGCCGCGCAGCCCGAGTCTCCCCCCGATCCCCGGGGCCACGCTGCCCGAGTCTCCCCCTCGATACCCGGGGCCGCGCTGCCCGAGTCTCCCCCCGATCCCCGGGGCCGCGCTGTCCGAGTCTCCCCCACCCCCCGATCACTGGGGCCGCGCTGTCCGAGTCTCCCCCCCGATCCCCGGGGCCGCGCAGCCCGAGTCTCCCCCCCGATCCCCGGGGCCGCGCTGCCCGAGTCTCCCCCTCGATACCCGGGGCCGCGCTGCCCGAGTCTCCCCCGGATCCCCGGGGCCGCGCTGTCCGAGTCTCCCCCCCCCCCCCGATCCCTGGGGCCGCGCTGTCCGAGTCTCCCCCCCGATCCCCGGGGCCGCGCAGTCCGAGTCTCCCCCCCGATCCCCGGGGCCGCGCAGCCCGAGTCTCCCCCCGATCCACGGGGCCGCGCTACCCGAGTCTCCCCCAGATCCACGGGGCCCCGCTGCCCGAGTCTCCCCCCGATCCCCGGGGCCACGCTGCCCGAGTCTCCCCCCGATCCCCGGGGCCGCGCTGTCCGAGTCTCCCCCCGATCCCCGGGGCCGCGCTGTCCGAGTCTCCCCCCGATCCCCGGGGACTCTCTAATTCTCTGCTTCTCCCCCCAGTCTCTGTCACCCTGGATGTGGAAACGGCGAGTCCGGGTCTCGAGGTGTCTGAGGATCGGAAGAGTGTGAGATGTACCGAGACCTGGAGGAATCTCCCTGACACCGGGAAGAGATTCACAAACCGGCCTTGTGTGCTGGGATCGGAGGGATTCACATCGGGGAGACATTACTGGGAGGTGGAGGTGACGGGGAATCGGGACTGGTGGCTGGGAGTCGCCGCAGAGTCTGTGGAGAGGAAGGGATGGGTCAGACTGAGTCCGGAGACCGGATTCTGGGTCATCGGGCGGCATGGTGACGTGTTACATCGGGATTATGACGTGTCCCGTGGTCCCACCTCCCCCGAGTCCCGTCTCGCTGCCGGTCCCATTCCCGGGAGGGTGGGAGTTTATCTCAGTTACGAGTCCGGGACAGTTTCATTTTACAACGCGGAGACCAAGTCCCATCTCCACACCTTCACTGGGAATAAATTCACGGGGAAACTTTATCCTCTCTTCGCGACCTGGGATGTAAACCAGTGGCTGAGAATCTGCTCCGGTTCCTCTCCGGATCTGTAAACGGGTCGGGTCCCGGGACCGGCATCAGGAGGAAAGTCCCTGTAAATATAAATGTGCGGAGAGTGCAGCTAAATACGTGGCTAAGGAGATGGTGCAGGAGGGAGGGCTTCATGTTTCTGGACAATTGGGCTTTGTTCCCGGGAAGGTGGGGCCTGTTTCGAAGGGACGGTTTGCCCCTGAACTGGAGAGGGACTAACATCCTTGAGGGTAGATTTGCAAGTGCTGCTCGGGGGGGAGTTGGTTAAACTAGATTTGCAGAGGGAGGGGAACAAGAGTGTTAGAGCAGATAGTGAGGTGGAGGAGGATAAAGGTCATACGAGGACTGCATGTACAGACAGAAATCAAAGGTTTGTACATTAGGTTGTAAATTAATTTTCAGAGCTTTAGAAATTGTAGAAAATAAAGATTTTCAAAAAGATTTTGATGAAGAACATGACCAGAACATATTTGAAAAAGTGGCTACATCAGTTTTATACCTATCGCAATAATTGTCTATGTCAGGAAATATTTTGGATAGTCTCTCCTTTGTTAAATAGTAACAGTGACCAATTTTAAATTGAATTAAACACTGATTGGCACATATTAAAGAAGAATTGACCATCTTCATTAACAAAGGTCATATTAAGTTCTCTCTCCCAATGTTGTTTAATTTTTAGTGATTAAGGGGATCTGTATTTTTGCATTTATTTATTTTTATTTTCATTTATTTTGTGATGGTCGATTGAAGACTTTTTTAGAGTTAATTAGCAAATATTCTCTCTCTCATACACACATACTGCAATATCTTCAGGTCAGACATTTTTACAAAAATAATTATCTAAGTTTCCATATATGCAAGAATCTGATTTGTTGGATACTATTTTGAATATGAATCTTTTAGTAAGAGGTTACATTGGTAGAATTTATAATTTATTTTTAATACATTAATACAAAAAGATAACCTCTGACCTAAGGTTTATACGTGATAGAATTATTTGTTGTTTCAGACGTGATAGAGGGGGAGGGATGAAAGGGGGTGGAGTGGCATTACTAGTCAGGGAAAATATCACAGCTGTGCGTAGACAGGACAGCCCGGAGGGCTTGTCTACAGAGGCCATATGGGTGTAGCTGAGGAACAGGAAAGGTATGACCACACTAATAGGGGTGTATTATAGACCACCCAATAGTCAGAGAGAATTGGAGGAGCAAATCTGTATAAAGATAGTAGACCGATGTAAGAAACAGGAAGTTGTAATAGTAGGGGATTTTAACTTTTCACATATTGACTGGGACTCCCAAACGGTAAAAGATTCATATTCAAAATAGTATCCAAAAAAATTAAAATCACTAAAAATTAAAAGGGCTAGATGGCTTGGAGTTTGTGAAATGTTTTCAGGAAAGTTTTCTGAATCAATATATAGAGGTACCTACGAGAGAGGATGCAATACTTGATCTCCTATTAGGAAACCAGACAGTCAGGTGACAGAAGTATGTGTGGGCGAACATTTTGGGTCCAGTGACCATAATGTCATTAGCTTCAAGTTAATTATGGATAAGGATAGGTCTGGTCCTCGAGTTGAGGTTCTAAATTGGAGAAGGGTCAATTTTGTGGAAATGAAAAAGGATCTAGGAAGAGTGGATTGGGATAATTTTTTTTCTGGCGTGGATGTGTTCAGTAAGTGGAAGGCCTTCAAAGGCGAAATTTTGAGAGTACGGAGTTTGCATGTTCCTGTCAGGATTAAAGGCAAAGTTAACAGGCATAGGGAACCTTGGTTTTCAAGGGATATTGGTGATCTGGTTAAGAAAAAGAGAGAGGTGTATAGCAGGTAGAGGCAACAAAGAGCAAATGAGTTACTTGAAGAGTATAGAAAATGTAAGAAAATACTAAAGAAGGAAATCAGGGAGGCAAAAAGACAAGAGGTGGCTTTGGCAGATAATGTGAAGGTAAACCCGAAGGGTTTCTACAAGTATATTAAGCGTAAAAGGATAGTAAGGGACAAAATTGGTCCCCTAGAAGATCAGAGTGATCGTCTATGTGTGGAGCCTCACGAGATGGGGGAGATCTTAAACAGTTTTTTTTTTTGCATCAGTATTTACTCAGGAAACTGGCATAGTGTATATGGAAGGAAGGGAAACAAGCAGTAGTGTCACGGAACATTTGTAGATTAAAGAGGAGGAGGTGCTTGCTGCCTTACATCGAATAAAGGTAGATAAATCCCCCGGGCCTGACTTGATATTTCCTCGGACCTTGAGAGAGACTAGAGTAGAAATTGCAGGGGCCCTGACAGAAATATTTACAATGTCTTCAGCCACGGGTGCAGTGCCAGAGGATTGGAGGGTAGCTCATGTTGTTCCGTTGTTTAAAAAAGGCTCCAATAGTAAACCAGGTAACTACAGGCCGGTGATCCTGACATCAGTAGTAGGTCAGTTATTGGAAGGTGTTCTGAGAGATCGGATATACAAGTATTTGGACAGCCAAGGGCTGATAGTCAGTATGGCTTTGTGCGTGGTAGATCGTGTTTAACAAATCTTGTAGAATTTTTCGAAGAGGTTACCAAGAAAGTAGATGAAGGAAAGGCTGTGGATGTTGTCTGCATGAACTTTAGTAAGGCCTTTGACAAGGTCCCACATGGAAGGTTAGTTCAGAAGGTTCAGACACGAGGTGTCCATGGAGAGGTTGTAAACTGGATTCGGAATTGGCTGTGTGGGAGAAGACAGAGAGTGGTAGTGGATGATTGCTTCTCAGACTGGAGGCCTGTGACTAGCGGTGTGCCTCAGGGATCTGTGCTGGGACCATGGTTGTTTGTTGTCTATATCAATGATATAGATGTGGTCAATTGGATCAGCAATTTTGCTGATGACACCAAGATTGGAGGCGTTGTGGACAGCGAGGAAGGCTTTCAAAGCTTGCAGAGGGATCTGGACCAACTGGAAAAATGGGCCAGAAAATGACAGATGGAATTTAATGCAGACAAGTGTGAGGTGTTGCATTTTGGAAGGACAGACCAAGGTGGGACATACACAGTAAATGGTAGGGCACTGAGGAGTGCGGAGAAACAAAGGGATCTGGGAGTTCAGGTACATAATTCCCTGAAAGTGGCGTCACAGGGAGACAGGGTTGTAAAGAAGGCCTTTGGCACCTTGGCATTCATAAATCAAAGTACTGAGTACAGGAGTTGGGATGTTATGCTGAGGTTGTATCAGGCATTGGTGAAGACAAATTTGGAGTATTATCTGCAGTTCTGGTCACCTAACTATAGGAAGGATATCAGTAAGATTGAAAGAGTGCAGAGATGATTTACTAGGATGTTGCCAGGTCTTCAGGAGTTGAGTTACAGGGAAAGATTGAACAGGTTAGGACTTTATTCCTTGGAGCATAGAAGACTGAGGGGGGATTTGATAGAGGTTTACAAAATTATGAGGGGTATAGACAGTAAATGTGAGTAGGTTCTTTCCACTTAGATTAGGAAATATAAAAATGGGAGGGCATTGCTTCAGGGTGAAAGCGGAAAGGTTTAGGGAGAACATGAGGAGGATCTTCTTCACTCAGAAAGTATTGGGAGTGTGGAACGAGCTGCCATCTGACGTGGTAAATGCGGGCTCACTCTTAAGTTTTAAGAATAAATTGGATAGATACCTGGATGGGAGAGGTCTGGAGGGTTACGGACTGGGTGCAGGTCAATGGGACGAGCGGATAAAGTTTCCGCACAGACTAGAAGCGCCAAATGGCCTGTTTTCTGTGCTGTAGTGTTCTATGGTTCTATGGAGTGAAATAAACACGAGATGAGAATTATCGATCGATTAATTTTAACTCGTTCACCGCATCCGTCAACCGAACAGAAACACCGGGGATTCAGCAGCAGCTGCGGGCGGCGGGTCCTGAGCTCCCTCGGTTCCTAAAGTCCACCCGTAATGAGACGGGTTAAATGGGACAAGTGGGGGCGGTGCTGACCGGAAAAGACAGTGAAGATTGTTCATTAAGTTCATCTGCCATTTCTTTGTCCCCCATTACTACTTCACCAGCATCATTTTCCAGTGGTCCAGTATCAACTCTCATCTCCCTTTCACTCTTCATGTAACTGAAAACTAAACTTTTAGTATCCTGATTTATATTATTGGCCAGTTTGCCCTCATATTTCGTCTTTAACATTCTTATGGTTTTTCTCGTTGCCTTTTGTTGGATTTTAAGAGCATCCCAATAATCCAACATCCCACTCACCTTTGCTACCCTGTATGTCATAATGTGCAGACATATAAATCAAACTTTATATATGAAATACCGTTTGACAAGTTTCCAACAGTCAATCTGACCTACTGTCAGAATGACCTGTTTAAGACTCATCAAAACCGAAATGTATTCTGAGCAAATTATAAGGACCAATTTCCTCCACCCACTGTAAGCCTAAACTGTTGGCAAAGAATTCTGCTTTATGCTGATAAATGGCTATAAGTCATTTCTTTACCATTACCTGCAATTCAGGCACACAAAAACAGCCACACCAACATCCCCAGTAAACTTATCTTTTGATTCATCTGTAAAAATGGTTACTGTATGATAATAACTTTCATTAATATACTGATGAACCAACAGACTCTCAGGCAGAACCGAAACCGATCGTGTAACCTAAAATCAACTGAAGTCATTGGAAAAAACAAGGTGGGGTTACGGAGAAAGCTACAGTGGGACGTATTGTATCATCAAATACACCCATATTCCCAGCGTGGTAAGAACCCAGCCACCCAAAACAAAAAACACTCTTCTTGTGATGTCCCCAACCGTCCTCCAGCACACCTTTAACAGGATGATCATTTCCTTGCCCCCGCAAATTAATCCAGTATGTTGACATCAACTTGAACCTCTGTTACTTTGAGGGCAATTGTCCCATTGCAATCAGTAAAGCCAAAACAGGAGACGACATCACTGCACCAGAACACAATCTTAAAGTCTGTAATTGTATCACATACAAACATTTTTAATTTGAAGATGAAGCTGATCCATAAGCCACACAGACATAATCAAGAACAGATCAAATTAAACAAATATAATTGGTCAACAAAGATTTTCATGTTGCACCCAAGTATACCCACATAGATGCCTGAGGAGATTTAAAGCTACTTTACATTTATCAATTATTTTGCTGATAGGTGCTTCCATGTCAGCTTATTATCCATCCACATTCTGAGAAATCTTGCCACTGACACTTCCTCAAGACATTAATCATATAATTTACAATCAACTGCAAGTCGATTAATGCTGTTTGTAAACCACGTAATGTGTTTTAACGACTGAAAGCTTAAAATCCTCATCAATCTGCCCACTGTTTGACCTATTAATTGTAAATTGCAATTAAAACCTCTAATATATAAAGCTACGTCATCTGTATATTGTGATTTACCCAGGGTATCCCATTTTCTCATCTCAGAGAAAATATCATTAATCATAATATTAAATAATGAAGGGCTACAAATACTGCCTTGTGAGATCCCATTCTCTATCTCATAGAAACACAAACGTAACATACCGACCGGTACTTGGACAGTCCATCCAAAAAAAAACTCAGAAAAATTATACAATGTCCCCCTCACTCCTAATTTAATCAAAAGTCTTTTCTTACATATCATTTCCCTTTTCAGTATCAAGAAATACTGCTATTACAACATCTTTATTTAATTGTGTTTTCCGAATATCAACTTCCAAATCTAAAACTGAATCTAATGTCATTTCACCCTTCCAAAATCCACTCTAATAATACACTTTATCACCACTCTTTCCAAAATATAACTCATGCGCTTGATTAACATACATTCCATAAGTTTACATAAATGAGACATTCACGATATAGGCCCATAACTAGAAGGATCAGATGGGGATCTGCCAGGTTTTAGAATTGATAGATAGATAGATAGATAGATAGATAGATAGATAGATAGATAGATAGATAGATAGATAGATAGATAGATAGATAGATAGATAGATAGATAGATAGATAGATAGATAGATAGATAGATAGATACTTTATTCATCCCCATGGGGAAATTCAACTTTTTTCCAATGTCGCATACACTTGTTGTAGCAAAACTAATTACATACAATACTTAACTCAGTAAAAAATATGATATGCATCTAAATCACTATCTCAAAAAGCATTAATAATAGCTTTTAAAAAGTTCTTAAGTCCTGGCGGTAGAATTGTAAAGCCTAATGGCATTGGGGAGAATTGACCTCTTCCTCCTGTCTGAGGAGCATTGCATCGATAGTAACCTGTCGCTGAAACTGCTTCTCTGTCTCTGGATGGTGCTATGTAGAGGATGTTCAGAGTTATCCATAATTGACCGTAGCCTACTCAGCGCCCTTCGCTCAGCTACCGATGTTAAACTCTCCAGTACTTTGCCCACGACAGAGCCCGCCTTCCTTACCAGCTTATTAAGACGTGAGGCGTCCCTCTTCTTAATGCTTCCTCCCCAACACGCCACCACAAAGAAGAGGGCGCTCTCCACAACTGACCTATAGAACATCTTCAGCATCTCACTACAGACATTGAATGACGCCAACCTTCTAAGGAAGTACAGTCGACTCTGTGCCTTCCTGCACAAGGCATCTGTGTTGGCAGTCCAGTCTAGCTTCTCATCTAACTGTACTCCCAGATACTTGTATGTCTTAACCTGCTCCACACATTCTCCATTAATGATCACTGGCTCCATATGAGGCCTAGATCTCCTAAAGTCCACCACCATCTCCTTGGCACTACTATGTCCATTTCCATGAGGAAAGTAGATGCCTAATTCAAACATTTAATATTTTCACAAAAGCGAATTAGAAACAATTACAATTTCAAATATCACTCTTTCCTGGGAACACCTGACCTGCATTATTAATAGACGTCTTAAATTCATACAAAGAAATCTCTCCATCAGTGATACTATCATTGCTACAGCTGACTTCCAGCACATCATTCCAGCACTGAAAAACAGATCCCTACATTGTTTAACTTCTTCACTTAAATTATCCTGATTATGAATCTCAGCAAATGACCCAGCCAGTAACACAACCTCCCCTGTTCCAGTAACAATCATTTTGCCCTCATTAATCATCACTGGAATATTATGATCCCCACAAATCCCCCCATTTTCTAAATCATATCCCAAACAATTCCAAGTTTGATATCCCTTCCAATATTATCTCTATATAACCTCCAGTAAATCACCTCCTTCCTCACCACGGCCTTTGCCCTTTTATTGTCAATAATGTAACTCGGAGACTGATGCACCATCGCATAAAAACTCACATTTCTCCCAATTTGCTTCCTGTCCCGTTACAAATCCAAATCCAAACTCATAAAGACAGGAAGGCTGACTGACGTTCACATAAACTAATCACCCTCTGAGTTCACTTTTGAGCGACAGGCGCAGCAGCCATTGACAGCAGGGGTCAGTGTTAAGTCTGAGCTACGATAGGCTGGAAGAAATCGGCCCATGATCAGCCCCTCCTCTTCCGCTCCATCGCCATGGCGGAGATAAGCGATTCGCTTCTGTCGGTGTCGCCGGCCTCGGCGCCCACAAGGACGGGTGTGATTCCCCTTCGCGCCTCGCTGGGTCTGTTTCGGTGACGTCTGTGGTGGCTGACGAAACATGCTTTGTCAGGGAGCGAGCGAGGGTCAATGACTACAACTCCCAGAAGGCCCCACTGATGACGTTGTGGTGTTGTTTCGGGGTAAGGTATAAAAGCAAAATGGAGGAAAATGTAATGCATTACGTTTTCTGTACTGTGTCCTGCCTTCAATAAAAAAATAAATTAAAAGAGAGATTCCAGCGAGAAATAGATAGAACATAGCACAATACAGCACAGTACATGCCCTTCGGCCCACAATGTTGTGCCCTTAAACTCTGCCTCCCTAAACTTAAATTCCTCCATATATATGTTTAGTAGTCTCTTAAACTTAACTAGTGTATCTGCCTCCACCACTGACTCGGGCAGTGCATTCCACGCACCAACCACTCTCTTGAGTATAAAATCTTCCTCTAATATCCCCCTTGAACTTCGCTCCCCTTACCTTAAAGCCATGTCCTCTTGTATTGAGCAGTGGTGCCCCGGGGAAGAGGCGCGACATATCAACTATACCGCTGTCATTTCTCCTCTTATCCTCCTTCTCTCCAGAGAGTAAAGCCCTAGCTCCCTTAATCTCTGATCATAATCCATACTCTAAAGCAGGCAGCATTCTAGTGAATCTCCTCTGTACCCTTTCCAATGCTTCCACATCCTTCCTATAGTGAGGTGACCAGAACTGGACAGAGTACTCCTTGTGTGGCCCAACCAGAGTTTTATAAAGCTGCAACATTACATCGCGACTCTTAAACTATTAAATACTTCGACTTATAAGTTAACAACCCATAAGCTTTCTTAACTACTCTGTCTACCTGTGAGGCAACTTTCAGGCACCTGTGGACATGTAGCCCCAGATCCCTCTGCTCCTCCACACTTCCAAGTATCCTGCCATTTACTTTGTACTCTGCCTTGGAGTTTGTCCTTCTAAAGTGTACCACCTCACACTTCTGCAGGTTGAACTCTATCTGCCACTTCTCAGCACTCTCCCGCATCCTATCAATGTCTCTCTGTATTCTTTGACAATCCTCTTCACTATCCACAACACCACCAACCTTTGTGTCTTCTGCAAACTTGCCAACCCATCCTTCTACCCCCACATCAAGGTCATTAATAAAAATTACGAAAGGTCGTGGTCCCAGAACTGATCCTTGTGGGACACCACTAGTCACAACCCTCCAATCCGAATGTACTCCCTCCAGCACAACTCTCTGCTTTCTGCAGGCAAGCCAATTCTGAATCCACCTGGTCAAACATCCCTGGATCCCATGCCTTCTGACTTTCTGAATAAGCCTACAGTGTGGAACCTTATCAAATGCATTACTAAAATCCATGTAGATCACATCCACTGCACTACCCTCATCTATATGCCTGGTCACATCCTAAAAGAACTCCATCAGGCTTGTAAGATATGATCTGTCCTTCAGAAAGCCATGCTGACTGTCACTGATCAGACCATGATTCTCTAAATGCCAATAAATCCTATCTTTGTGAATCTTTTCCAACAGCTTTCCCACCAGATATGTAAGGCTCAATGGTCTATAATTATCCGACTATCCCTGCTACCCTTTGTGAACAAGGGGACAACATTCGCCTCCCTCCAATCCTCCAGTACCATTCCCGTGGACAGTGAGGACATAATGATCCTAGCCAGAGGCTCAGCAATCTATTTCCTCGCCTCGGATGCAGAACTGGGAAGTGGCAGATGGAGTTCACCACAGATGAAGAGATTCATTTCTGCAGGTCAAATTTGAACACAATATAATATTAATGGTAAGACTCTTGGCAGTGTAGAGGGTCTGAGAGATCTTGGGGCCCATGTCCATACGACATTCAAAGCTGCTGCGCAGGTTGGCAGTGTTGTTAGGAAGGCGTCTGGTGTGATGGCCTTCATCAACCGTGGGATTGAGTTCAAGAGCTGTGAGGTGATGTTGAAGCTATATTTCTCCTAACCTGTACATAAGTAATTGTAATAAGATGATGAGAGGCTTTGACCATGTGGATAACCAGAGGCATTTTCCCAGGCTTGAAGTGACTAACACGAGGGGACGTAGTTTTAAGCTGCTTGGAAGTCGGTACTGAGGGAATGTCAGGGGTAAGTTTCTTACACAGAGAGTGGTGGGTGCATGGAATGCACTGCCTGCAGCGATGGTGGAGGTGGATACTATAGGATAATTTAAGAGACTCTTAGATAGGTACATGGAGCTTAGAAACATAGAAGGATATATGATCAGGAAATCCTAGGCAGTCTCTAGAGTGGGTTACATGGTCGGTACAACATTGTGGGCTGAAGAGCCTGTAATTTGCTGTAGATTTCTGTGTTCTGTGTCAAAGACAGGCTAAGGGATTAGTTTTAGTGGACAGGAGGACAGCATGGAAAGGTTGGGCCGAAGGGCCTGTGTTAGTGCCGTAAGGGAGGGGTTCTGTCCCAACCATCGACTCTATTCCCCTCAACAGATGCTGCCTGACTTGACAACGTTTTTGAAAAGTTACATTCAGTTCCGCTTAGCATTCTATACAAAGGATGTTTTGTGCTGGAAGAGTGCAGAGGAGATTCATCATGATTGAGGGGGCTTGTGTTCATATGTCCATAAGGCATAGGGACAGAATTAGGCCATTCAGCCCATTGAGTCAGCCACCTTTCCATCATTGCTGATCCCAGATCGCACTCAATTCCAGATATCTGACCTCCCGCCATATCCTTTGATGCCCTGACTGATCAGGAAACAATCAACTTCCGCCTTGAATATACCCACACACTCGGCCTCCACCGCAGTCTGTGGCAGAGCATTCCACAGATCCAATACTCTCTGGCTAATAAAAAAAAATAAGCTGCTTACCTCTGTTTGAAAAGGTGGCCCCTCGACTTTGTGGCTGTGCCCCACCACAGGAAATACCTTCTCCACATCCACCTTATCCAGTCCTTTCAACACTCGGTAGGTTTCAATGAGATGACCCGCATTTTTCTGAGTTCCAGTGAGCACAGGGTCAAAGCTGTGCTCACTGGTTTTAACCCCTTCATTCCCGAAATCATCCGAGTGAACCTCCTCTGGACTCTCTCCAATGACAACACATCCTGTCTGAAATGTGGGGCCCAACACTGTTGACAATACTCCAAGTGTGGCCTGACTAGTGTCTTATAAAGCCTCAGCATTATCTCGTTGCTGTTGTATTCATGGGGCGAGATTGGACTGTGTTGATCTACAGGGGGATCTTGGAATCCGAGTTCATAACTCCCAGATAGTGGTTTCATTGTCAGGCAGTTATGTTGCAGTTGTATAAATCTCTAGTTTAACCACATCTGGAGAATTGCATTCGAATGCAGGAATAAGGCGGAGGTTTTGGATGGTGAGTGGAAGAGGCTTAACAGGATGCTGCCTGGATAAAGTGAGACTGGACAATCTCGGGTAATTTTCCCCGGAGTGGCAGAGTCTGAGGGAGGTCTGACAGACGTTTACAGGAATGTGAGAGACACAGAGTGGATAGCCGGGATTTTTTCTCTAAGGAGGAAATGTCCAATGCCAGTGGGCATGCACTTCCGGAGAATGGGGGAACACATCCTCATTGGACCTTGTTGCACTATTGAAGTATTTTGTAATTTAGTGTATTTTGTATCTTTTCTCTGCATAGCTGCTGTCGAAAAAGAAAACAATTATTAAAAGACAATGACGTTAAAAACCTTACTCAGGATGTTTAAAGGAGATTTGCGTTTCAAGTTTTGTTTTTCATTCCCATAGTGGTGGGTGTCTGGAGTGAATATAGGGTGGTGGTGGAGGCAGATGTGATAGAGGCTATTAGATACCACGTGGATGTGAGGAGAATGGAGGGATGTGTCCCTTGTGTAGGAAGAAGGGATTGGTTTAGTAAGGCATGAAGTGACCAGTTCAATTGGTTCAGAACAACACAGTGAGCAGAAGGGGCCTGTTCAAGGACAAGTACAGCAAGCAGAGCAGGTAAATTGGATAAAGGGATCCCACTCAGAGAACAGACTGTGACGTCAGTGGATATATGCCGGCATCACAGTTTTCTCACCAAAGATACTTCACTTCACAAAGATAAAATGAAGTTTGTGATGTTTATAACCGATGTGGTGAATTGTACTGCTCAGACATCTCATCCTACTGAGGAAATTAAAATTACTGTGAAAGCTGCAGAAATGTATCTTGGTGTAACTGGTGTTTTGTGGGAATCTTTAAATGAAGTTTTTTTGGGTGGGGTACCTGTATCCAAGTACATGTACCATGTATGTATGTCAACATACATAATAGGATTAAAATATTGCAATGAAATGCGAGAACTCTGTTTTATAATGGTCAAGACTTTAAGAAGTTCATTTCTGATTTTCTGTTTCTTCGGATGTTATATCTGTTTAGGAAACCAGCACATTTTAAGTTTTTATTCCTGTGCAGGAATATATTGTCGTTAGGCTTGACAGGTTAGTTGGTAGAGGGGTGGTGTTGCCAGTTTTATAAGGAAAGGGGCAGGGTTGATGAACCGACACAAGATACTGGATTGGATTTGGCCTGGTACATCTCGGGTGGATCCCTCCCAAACATCGAGTACATCGGCATGAAACGCTATGATAGCAAAGCCGCATCCATCATCAGAGATGCTCACCACCCAGGCCAAGCTCTGCAACCAGGTAGAAGGTACAATAGTTGCAGGACTCGCACCAGGTTCAGGAACAGTTACTAAACCTCAGCCACCAGGCTTTTGAACAATACAGGAGAAAAACACTCGCTTGCCCATCCATTGAGATGCTCCCGCAACCAATTATCGCACTGGGCCTGTCTCAGAATTAGAGAAATAAGAGGTAGTCTGACTGGGACAGACTCATTCTCATAGGGTATTTACAGGGTAGGGGCAGCAATGATCTCTCCCCTGGCTGGACTTATCTGCACTCTGATAATAAATTTTGAGTCTCGGGAAACTCCTTTGATTCTGATAACAAACTGTGACTGACATCTCCAGCTCCCCTGATTACTCTTGTCTGCGACAGTCACTGTCCAGTCTCCTTCTGACTCGAGTCCTGCAGTCCGGGCGGCAAAAGCCGTGAATCCCTACTCCGCCGTTCCGGGTGAATCACGTCCTTCCAGAGGTGACCAACCAGAGGTGCACACGGTCCTCCAGCTGTGGTCTCACCAACATGGAGCAATACGGGCCCTTCTGCTCACTGTGTTGTTCTGAACCAATTGAACTGGTCATTCAATGCCTTACTAAACCAAACCCTCCTGCCTGCACAAGGTCCACATCCCTCCATTCGCCTCACACTCACGTGGTATCTAATAACCTCTATCGCGTCTGCTGCCTCCACCACCTCCCCAGGCATTCATTCCAGGCACCCACCACTATGAGTGTGAAAAGAAAACTTGCATCGCACATCTCCGTTAAACATTCCGAGTCAGGTTAAATGTTATCGTATTACTCGGTGGTTTGCAGTTGATTATTACGTAGGTGGTTTCGGGGTTCCTGGAGGCACATGATAGAATAGGCCGTAGTCAGCATGGTTTTGTCAGTGGAAAATCTTGCCTGTAATTTTGTTGGAATTCTTTGAAGAAATAACAATCAGGGTAGACGAAAGAGAAACAGAGGATGTTGTCTGTTTGGATTTTCAAAAGGCCTTTGACAAGGTGCCACACATGACCCTGCAAAACAAATTAAGAGCACATGGTATTACACAAAAGCTGCTGGTATGTAGAAAACATTGACTGTTTGGCGGGTTACGAAGCGTGGGAATAAAGGGAACCTTTTCTGGTTGGCTGCCGGTAACTAGTGTTGTTCCACAGCGGGCTGTGTTGGGACCTCTTCTTTTCACATTATATGTCAATGGCTTGGATGGCAGAATTGAGCGATTTGTGGCCAAGTTTGCGGATGATACAAAGGTAGGTGAAAGCGCAGATAGATTTGAGGAAGTAGAGAGGCTACAGAAGGTGTTAGGCAGATTAGAAGAAAGGGCAGAATGTAACAGATGGAATATATTGTCAAGAAGTGTATGGTCATGTACTTTGGTAGAATAAATAAATGGGTAGACTATTTATTAGGTGATAGATTGTTTTTAAAAAATGAGGCGCAAATTACATGAAGGCTAATTTGCAGGTTGAGTCGGTGATGAGGAAGGCAAGTGCGGTGTTGGCATTCACCTCGAGAAGACGAGAATATAAAAGCGAGGAGGGAATGTTGAGACTTTATAAACAACTGGTGAAGCCTCACTTGGAGTATTGTGAGCAGTTTTCTGCCCCTTATCTTAGGAAGGATGGGCTGACGTTGGAGAGGGCTCACAGGATGTTCACATAAATGGTTCCTGGATCGATCCCTTGTCGTATTAAGAAGCAATGTGGATCTTCATTTGGTTTTATCACGTGTAGAATCATCTGCTCTTATGTTGGTCAATGTGACAAAAGCTCAATTTATGACCCAATCTACGACCTGCCTAGGAATTATGGACCTGTATTCCCGGATTCCTCCATTCTCCCATACTCCTCAATTGCCTACCATTCACTGTGCATGTCCTTCTCTGCTTGGTCCTCCCAAAGTGCAGCACCTCTCACTGATCTGCATTAAATTCCATAAGTCATTTTTAGAAATTCTTTCCAGCTGCTTAATTCATGCTGAAAGTTTTGATCACCTACTTCGCTACCCACTCACGCTCTGAATTTAGGTGTCATCTGCAAAACCAGTTTAGCAGAATACTATTGATATTCAGAAGTTTCTATATCCTTCCCCTTAAAACGTCTTCCAATAAGTTACCCACGACTGATGTCAGACGCACCTGTCTCTAATTTCCAGGCTTATTCTTCGAACTTTCCTTGATCAACGGAAGCTAATCTCCAGCACCTCACCCGTGGCTGAGGACATTTTAAATCCCTCTGCCAAGTTTCCTGCAATTTCCGCATTAGCCACCGACATGAACCGGGGAGGACACCCTATCTGGACCTGGGCATTCATCCACCATAATTTGTCGCAAGTCGGCAAACACCCATTTCCCCATAATCCGTATATGGTCCATGACCTCAGTGCTGTTCTGTCCCATTTCCTTTGTCCATGTGTCTGTTACTGAAGCACCTGCAGATACAAAAAACATTTAAAATATCTTCCCCGTCTCTTGGAAGACTGTTCTGATCGCCAATGGACACCATTTTTGTCCCTTGCTATCCTCGTCCTCTCCATATATGTCCAGAGATCCTTGGGATTCACCTTCAGCTTGTCTGCTCGAGAAAACTCATGCCTCCTTTGATTCCTGCTGAATTTCCTCTGAAGTAGTTCATGTTTTCTTATGCTTCCCGAGTGACTCATTTCATATGAGCTGTCTATGCCTCTTTCGTCGTCTTAATCAGACTCTCAGTATGTCTCTAAAATCAAGAACGCTGAAGCCTTGGCCTTTATTCCAACAGGAACATATAAACTCTGCACTGCTGAATGTTTTCAACTTAGAAAGCATTGTAACCCAATCTACACCGGCCTGAACTCTGCTGATGACATCGAAATTGTAGTGTTTCCAAACTACAGTCAGATTCCGAGGACCAGTTATATCAATCTTCACAATTATCTTTAAACTGATAGAATTATGATCACTACATACAGAGTTTTCCCGGGCACACATTTCTGTCACTTGTAAACTACGACCTCCAGCATCTCATCCACTCACTGAGGAACACTACTTCCTCGATCCGAGGTGTTTCTCACCCTGGCATGTGAGATTCAACACACCTTTCCGGAGTCTCATTCTCGTCAACAGAACCCACAGTCTGTCCCCTAACTGGTGAATCCCCGCTTAGTACTGCTGAAAGGATGTGGAACCATTTGTAATGATTTGGCACCGTATGGCCTAATTAGGGACAAACAGTAGAATTAGAATCATAGAGAAGTACCGCACAGAATCAGGCCATTTGCAACGTGCAGGCCACGCTGAACCATTAAATAGTCCTCTCCATCTTTACCTTATTTGTACCTATCCACACTTCGCTTAAAACTTGTAATCGAGCTCACAATGACCCGCTGCTGACAACTATTTCAACTATTGAGTGAAGGGGCTACCTGCCATGTTCCGCTTAAGCTTTTCACCTTTCACCATTAGCCCATGACTTTTGGTTGTAGTCCCACACAACGTCAGCAGAAAAATCTTGCCGATCTATACCCCATAATTCTGTACATCTCTATCAAATTTACTCTCAATCTTGCACTTTGCAAGGATGAAGTTTTAAGCTATTCAGTTTTTAACTCAGATAATCCAGACCTGGCAACATCTTTGTAAATTTCCCCTGTACCCTTTCAACCTTATTTACAGCTTTCCTGTAGCTAGGTGACGATAACCGAACACAGATCTCGTAGCAAGGCCTCATCAGTATCTCACACGTTACATCCCATCTCCTATAATCGATACATTGATTTATGAAGGCCAATGTTCCAAACAGTCTGTATCCTTTTGAAGCCGCTTTGAATGAATTATAGACCTGTATTGCCAGATCCGTTTGATCTTCTACACTCCTCAGTGCCCTTCCGTTCACTTGGTAAGACCGACCCTGTTTGGTTCTATGGAAGAGCAACACCTCTCTCTTGTCTGCACTGAATTCGATCTGCTATTTTTCAGCCCATTTTTCCAGCTGGATCAGATCATGCTGAAAAAACATGAAAACCTTCTTCACTGTCCACTACACCCCCAATCCTGGTGGCATTCAGAAACTTGCTGATGTACTGTATCATATTATCATCCAGATAGTTGATATCGATGGTAAACAACAACGGACCCAGCACCGATCGCTGCGGCACTCCACTGGTCACAGGCCTTTATTCAGAGAGGAGACCATCTAATACCACACTCTGGCTTCTCACACAAAGCAAATGTGGCAGCGTCGGCGCATCTGAGGGTATGACCAATCTCAGGTTGTTTCATTTATAGATACCTTAATAATGAATACACTTCGACGTTTGAACTTTGTTCTTGCTATCTTTTAGGGTGGGGCAGCTATTTGTGAAGTGTTTGAAATCATTCTTTCTCTGGGATAATCTAATGAGCATGTGGAGAGTGTCAGCGGGTTTGGGGTGCGCACGGATTCGGCAGTGCACATAGATTTGGAGGTGCTCACTGATATGTGGGTACACACGGATTCGGCAGTGCACATAGATTTGAAGGTGCTCACTGATATGTGGGTGCACACGGATTCGGCAGTGCACATAGATTTGGAGATGCTCACTGATATGTGGGTGCACACAGATTCGGCGTGTCTGCGGAATTGGTACTTTGACAAAACACAAGATTGTTTCATTTTTGAATACTTTAATGATAAATGCACCTTGAACTTTGTTCTTGCTGTTAGTTTAAGGTGGAGGCCACTATTTACTGAGCAGTTTGACATGATTATTGCTCTGAGATAATATTCCATGTATGAGGGGTGTTACTGGGCTGAGGAGAGCGTTCAGATTTGGGGATAAGCGCAGGTTCAGGGGTGTGTCAGCGAACATGGGGAATTCGGGGGTGTAGGTCGATTCGGGGTGTGACGAATCTCAGGGTTGTTTCATTCAAAGATACTTTACTGATAAATACAGTTTGAATTCTGAACTTTGTTCTTGCTGTTTTTGTAAGTTGGAGGCAGGTATTTTGTAAACGGTTTGAAATTGTTCTTGCTCTGGGGTAATCTAATTTGCAGGTGGGGTGTTAGCGTGTTGGGGCTGCACACTGATTTAGGGGTGCATATGGATGTTTTGAGGATGTCGGTGGATTTCACTCTGCACAGTGATGTGTGGGGTTCATTGGGATTTAGGAGTGCATGTGGATTTTGGGGTGCACACAGATCTAGGAATGTGCCGGCCAGTTTGTGGGCACACACTGATATGGGGTGTGTTCTCAAATATGAGGGTGCACACGAATTTGGGAGTGCGCACAGAATTGGGTACCTCGTTATATTTGGAGCGTACACACGGATTTGGGGGTGTAGGTCGCATTAGCGATGTTATGAATCTCAAGGCACTTTATGAATAAATACAGTATAAACTTGAACTTTGTTTTTTGCTATTTTTGTAAGGCGGAGGCAGCTATTTGGTGAGCTGTGTGAAATGATACCTGCTCTGGGATAATCTGATGTGCATTTGGGGCGTCACACTTCGCTATCAGGTGTGGGGAGAGTACCCGATGAGGTCACCAGTTGAAAGACAAACCGACGGACGGCAAGCCGCAACAGCAAGGAGTTTTATTTCGTGCCAGAGGGAAAAGTACAAAAGCTGCCGGAAACGTGTGTAGAGAAAAATATATTTATAAAGAAACAAATGAGAACAAACGCCCATGCACAAAAAGTACAAATATACAGACGCTTTCTCAACGACAAACTTTGTCTTTTAACTTTTCCTTATAACTATTCCACAACCGTCAAATCCAACCTCGCAACGAAAGACTGGGGGTTTAAATCTGCCTCCGCCTGGCTGAGATTCTAACATGCTAGCGTTTTATTTCACAATATGTGCCACAATTAAATCCATAGATCAGTGTACATATGCTCAGATGAATATAAAGTAATAATGCTCTCCCCACCAGTGGTGTTACCTGTTCAGGGTGTGGGGCACCTGACCCCACTAACACGGGTTTTATTTCAGGACCCCTCAAACAGTCCTTCTGGTCTTTTGGGGCCGTTCTGCTGTCTACAAGCCCCTGTAGCGGTGTGAGTGAAAACAAATGAAAGTGTTTGGAATGACTGTGTCTAGAATCCTTATTTCTATGAGTTATAGGCCAGCAGTGCAAGTTAAATGAAAGGATCGTTTTGATTAGCCAAGCCCGCCATTGTTTCACTGTGGGGTGTGTAAACGGTGAACTCCCAAGAGCTGCGGAACGGGGTGGGGGTGGGGGAAGGCGTGAACCACTGGGGAAACTAAACCATGGACAGAACGAGGAGTGACTAACCGGGCAAAGGGTCAAGGTTAGCAGAGAATTAGCAATACCAACCTGTTCAGTCACAGTCTGTTTCGTTGCTGTACTGTGTCTGTGACTGTCTCTAACGTGAAAGGAACAACAGGAAGATGGGCCGGAGAGTTTGTTTCCATGCCGTAGTGTCTGCGACTGATTCTAATGGGGGAGATGCGGCAGGAGGATGGGCCGAAATGTCTGTCCTTGTGTCTCTCCCTCTCCCATTTTCTACTGCTAATGGGATAGAATGGGTACAATGATGGGCTGAAGGGTCTGTCCCAGTGTCTGTGGACAATGGGATAGAACGAGCAGGAAGATGAGCTGAAGAGTGTTTCTGTGCTGTCGTGTCTGTGATTCACTGTAATGGGACAGAATCTGCTGGATGATGGGCAAAATGGCCTTCTCCTTCGCTGTCACGTCTGTGCCTGGCTCTAACGTGTCACGATTAACGGGATAATGGCCTTAACGGGCTACGTGGTGTTGTGTCTGTAACTGTCTCTTACAGCCATGATGATGTACGAAGGGTATCTTTCTGTGCTCTACGTTTTGAGACTGACTCAAACGGGACAATAATGCTAGGTTGATGGGACCGGTCGGGTTGGTGAGTCAGTCGAACGGGACAGGAATGAACCGGTGATGGGTCGAACGGACTGTGTCTGTTGTGTCGTGTCTGTGTCTCACACTCACGGGACAGGAACGACACGGTAATGGGCAAAGTGTCTGTTTCTGCCCTGTGGTTTCTTTGACTGTTTCTCGCGGGAGAGGAGCAACAGGGTGACGGGCCGAAGGGCAGTTTCTGTACTGTCATGTCTGTGACTAACTCTAAGATTGGGGAATTACATGAACAATTAAAAGGGTTAAAACCTAACTGAGTTATTGGCAGCTTGACAAGTCGTGTTGTGAGAATAATGTATGAACAAAGAAGTGTTTGTTGCATGAGAAGCTGCCTTGTGTGCCTTATCAGAGTGTGTGTGTGATAAGGGAAGTTTTTAACAGCCGCCCAAATCGTACTCAGGAACTCAACTGACTTGTAGGTTTTCCCAAGCTCTCTGTGCGTCAACACAGCAACGCAAGCTTGCTAATAAACAGTTTGTTCCCTCATCTTGGCGGGGGAAAGCCACTAACGGGACCCAAAGAGAATAAAGAGAAGTTCCGTTTCCCCCGGAGCAGTAAGTCAAGACGGGTGATTGGAGTTCTCCGAATAGTAAGTCATGACGGGTGGTTCCAGATCCCTGGAATACGACTTAGACAAACATCGTTCCAATTGTTTAAACATTTAGGAAAAGACAATTGGCCTGCAGGAAATGCATTCGATTTGAATTTAATATGGCAGGCGGAGCAGCGAATATGGAAAGGGAAGACAGGGAAAGAGTGTGGTCGCCTGATTGGCCGATGGAGGCAAGAGGCAGAAATAAAGACATAAATTAAATTGTCGGACGGATAGCGGAAAACGAAGATGGATAGACATCCGTGAGAAAAGAAGCAATCCTCGTAGCTGGCAGGAGCTGAGAGCAATTTGTGAAGAATGGGATAGGGGATAAAAACAGAGGAGACGGGGAAAGAAATTGTATTGAAGACAAAACATACTGACCATGAAAGAACGAATAAAGGTAAAAAGGAAACGGAAAATAACAATAATTCTGGAGTAACCCCGCCGCTATCCAGACATACCGACGATGCCCCCAACGTTACTGATAATGACTGGGAATCTATAAGGCGATCTCAGCATCCCGCCGTACTACCCACACCTGCCTCGGGGCCCGTTTTACCACGGTCAGGATCCCCACCCCCATATGGCTCTCCACCTGGTGCGCCAGTCGTTACCTCGACAGTCGTTGCATCGCCACCGACCGAGGAAGCTCCTCCAGAACGGTTGCGATGCCCAGTTCCCGTTTCCGCTCGCACACGCAGACAGACTGGACCTCTCCCGGACTGGCTGCCTGAACAAGGGCCATTGGTTTTACCGGGGCCGACATAGACTCAGCATCAATTACCCATGGGGGCCCTTCCTAACCCACAAGCCGGAGTGGCGGGACAAGCACCCACTATCCAAATCCATAAGCCCTGGACCCCTTCCGAACTCTGCGGTTACTGAATGCCGCCCCTGACATAAACGGCCGAACCCCAAGGTATGTAAGAACCGTCCTGACTCCCGAGATTTGTTCCCTCTGGCTCCGGCCGCCCTTACTCCTACTGATCAGACGCGATTCACCACTCGGCTCGGACATGGCAACTGCGACCAGTTAATCGTGACCGGGAAACCGAACCGCAGGTGTCTGAAAATATACTGAACGCCTTGTCCCCCGTTCTGCCCCCCTCCATGGATGTACCTAAGGTAATCCCAGTAAACCTGGGACCCCTGATCATTTCCTGGAACGCTTTAGTGTTGTTAATTGTCCACGACCGGGAGATCCACTTTACGCAGCGGGGAACCAGTCACCACCGTTGGTGCTCTGCTCCTCCAAGCCCTGCCCAGCAAGGTGGCTGACAGGGTCAGAGTGAACAATATCAACCGGTCAGGACCCACTCAAGTGCAAGTTAATCGGGCTGTGAAGGCCTTTTGGGATCGTTCTGAAAATCCCCCTGACCAGAGTTAAGACGGAGCATGTGCAGCAAAGGAGACCCGCCTCACGCATTCCGCCCGGATTAAATCAGAGACCCGCATGGGATCCTTTCTTAGATCTGCCTAATGCCCCGTTCGCACCACCTCCCCGTCCTCGCCCCGTCTCTCGGCATGAACGCTGCAATTGTGGCCGAAGGGAACACTGGCAGCGGGATTGATCTGATCGCCAGCGGGGCCAGAGAGACACAGCTCGGCCTGGACTCGCCGAGCCCCTTTCCAGCTCATAACCCTTTTGCGTGACAGACTGCCCTCGAGATGCCCATCCTCAACACTAAGCCAGCTGATGAACCCCTCTTCACCCTCACTGTTAGCGAACATCCTTTACAGTTTATGGTCAACACTGGAGCAACTTGCTCCTCCGTACAACAGTCAGTTGTTAGCCAACTACTTCTACCCCTTTCTGATAAGACGGCCTCCCCCCAAGGACTGGGAGATTACGTAATTAGCAAGCCCCTCCCACTTCCTGTGACGTAGTATCCCGAAAGGAGGATGAGTTTGCTGCCTCTGGCAACACTGGGGTGAACATAGCGGCAAGGATATACTGTGTGGTCTGAGTTTACAGATCGAATGCAGTAATGACGGCGTATGGGTCTCTGGCCCAGTTACAATGCGACAGTATCCTAATTTCCCATCTCACAATGGTAGTGGCTCGATATAGATCCCTCGGTAATCCCATCTCCTGCCCCTCGAGACTCTCATATTGCTTTACCGATAATTCAGATTTCAAATCCTTCTACTTTCTATTGTAGCAGACTATCTCTGTGTCAGTGATGGGAGAGATTAAGGAGCTCAAAGGAACTGCTCTTGTATTAGCATAGATCCCCCGTGTGGAAACTGTCCCACCTCGTTTTTCCATATATCACCCTTACTGTTGCCCCTCATCACAAACCAAAGGATCTGGGATTTCTAGCCCGCATCCTCGTGGATCAGGCTAACACTCAGTGTTATACCCTCCAAGGTTTCCCGAAGGAATCATCCTGTACTACCACGAATCATATACCGTGACTGTGGCGTACTTACTCGCCATCTGCCCACTGTTCCAAAGAGCAAAGTGGAACCGAACTATAGGCCTCTAGTAAAGCGGAGGTGGGAAGGGTTTACATTGACAGCGTCCATATTGCCATTAGGGAAGAGGTAAAGTTACCAGCGATTTCACAATATCCACTCAAATTCCAAGGCCGAGTTTGGTTTTGAGCCTCTGATCCGTTCTTTCTTACTACACGGAATCATAGTCCCGTGCACCTCGCCCTCCGGTACGCCCATTTTTCGTGCGAAGCCCGGACGTACGGAATATCGCTTAGTACAGGACCTCAGAGCCATTAACGATGTGGTTGCACTTGTATGCATGCTGTAGGGCGCAGCCCAGCCACCATACTGGGTGGCGTCCAGTCTGACGCCTCAGTCTTTTCCCTCGTGGATTTGCAAAACGCTTCTTTATCCGTCTCAGTAGCCGACATGTGCCAATGTCTCTTTGTCATTCCCTATAAAGGCCAGCAGTATACATGGACCAGCCTAACGCAGGGTTTCATTCAGTCTCCAACAAACTTCTCCCGGTGGAGAATTGATGGCTCAGTTGACCACTTTCAAGCCCCTGAGGGCTCGACGATAGTCTAATATGTTGAGCAAGCATGTCTGAAGGATTCTACAGCCCTTCTGAATTTCCCGCATCACTGTGGCTACATTGTTTCTCCTCCAAAGTCCACGTCCCTCAAAGTCCGCGTCTGAAAATCCTGGGGATGGTCATCTCTGGTTCCGACACATCTCTCCCCTCAGAACGCATAACCCCTTTTGTTAATACCTCATCCCCCACTACGCTAGCTCAGATGCGTTAATTCCAGGGCCTTGTCAATTTCTGCCGCACTTGGATTCCCCCATGTTGCCCTACTCACCAAACCCCTCGCCCCTTATTTCTCACCCAAATGCGAGATTCCCTTTCAAATCTCAGAGCAGGCCCGACAGGACTTTGTTTCCTTCAAGCAAGCGCTGATGTTGCACCCTTCCTTGGCCGGCCCCTATATGATCGCCGTTTTGCACTCTGTGTGACAATCAAGGACGAGTGAGTCACCGCTGTCCTTTCCCAGAGCCACGGGGATCGACAACGATCTGCCACCTACTTCTCCATGAACTCGATCCGGTAGCTTCCGGTTTGGCTCCCTCCAGTCAATTTTTCTCTGCAGTATGCAGTATGCAGTAAGTACCTTACCTTGCACCAGCCGGTGGACAGAGTCACCTCTCAGGACGTAGTCACCTCGCTGAACATACGCTAAACTCAGTGCTTTACACTGTCCCGCCGCACTAGATATGAGGTCCTTTTTCTACAGAACCCAGGTCTCCAATTTACTCCTGGCCTACTGCGAACCCAGCCACGTTTTTGAATGCCCACCTGAGCTTTAAGTTTCAACGCCCGATGACTGTGCAACAATAAACCACCAATCGACAGAAGTCCCACCTGACGTGAGTGACGTCCCTCTCGCTAACCCGGGTTTAGTCTCTTATATTGATGAACGCTCCATTACAGACAAGGAAGGCCAGCGCTGTGCAGGATCTGCTGTTATTTTCAACATAGAAACCGTGGAGTCCGCTTCCTTCCTTTCACTTCACTCGGCGCAGCAAGCTGAGCTCTTTAACTCACCAAAGCATGAGCCACTGGGAAACGGCAAATATTTTACAGACTTTACATATGCCTTTGGAGTCGCTCGTGACTTCGGATTAGGGATTATGTCACCTCCTCTGGTATGCCCATCACTGATAAATTTACATTGACAACCTTCTGTCCACCATCTGCCTTCCTTCACAGTTGGCCATTATTAAGTGTTCTGCACACACTCAAGGCACTACGGAGATTAACCGTGGAATCAACAGGGAGGACTCAGCTGCTCTCACGGGAGCACTGATTGTTCCCCAAATGACGAAGCGACGGGGAAAAACTGAAACTCCTGGTTCCGAATCGGAGGGTGTGCCAGGAACTGAGGAAGAGCGTGTTTTACAGAGGGACGCCTCTGAAAAAGAGAAAGCCACCTGGGAATCGGCTGCATGTTTCCACTCACCGACCGATGACCTCTGGCTTATTCCTGCCCGTCAGGTCTGTGGACCTGAAAATATACTGGGCTAAATAGTAGATTTTTTACACACCAATACTCACCTTGGCAAGGAGGGAATGGTAACACAGTGTTTGGAATCATGGTGGAGCCCGGACACGGAGGAAGTAGCAGAGAATATTGCCAGACGATGTCTGATATACTACGAACATAATCCAGGAAAAGGCACACCATGCCAAAGGGCTATAGCCCGTTGCCAGGATACCCTTTCTGCCAACTACAACTCGATTTTATTGATTTACCGCGCATGCACTGTTGTAAGTATTGTCCTGTAATTCTTGATGTTTTTACTGGATGGATAAAAGCATATCCTTCTAAAGAGTCCCCCTGGAAGAAAGGAGACATCAGAGAGACAGAGGTGCAAATAATGAGGATGATGCGGAAAACCCTTCGGCTTATCCCAAGGATTACACAAATATGGACATTGATAATCTTGGTGTCATGGAATGGAAAGAAGGAAATATGGAATTACGTGCAGAATTAAAAGAGCTAAAAACTAACTGGCTAATTGGCATCTTGACAGGTCGTGCAGTGAGGATTGTGTATGAACAAAGAGGAGTTTGTTGCATGAGAAAGCTTCTCTGTCTACCCTTATCAAAGAATGCACATAATAACGAATGTATTTCAGCAGCTGCAGACAGGACAGTAATCGGGACTCACTTGGGTTGAAGATTTTCCGAGGCACTGTGAGCGGGGTCCCTGTAGATCAATTGAGCGCGCAAGCTTGCTTAGACAGAGGTTGTAATTTAAAAAAAAAGCACTGTGCTTGACAATTATTCCCTGGATCTGATCCTAAAGACCTCTGGTGAAGAGGATTACAGGATGAAAGAAGATCATATAGAAGAATATGACATTATGGAGAGATAAGATAGAGGCAGGAAAGTTATTTACAATGGTAGCTGAGACGACTAGAGGAAATAGACTCAAGATTCGGAAGAGTACATTGAGGACGGAGATGACTAGGAACTGATTGTATGGAGTTATTTTCCCAATGCTGAAGAGATAGTAGGATAGATATTGCACAGAGTGGGGATTAAGGGTTATGGGGAAAAGGCAGGTAGGTGGAGATGAGTCGATAGTCAAATCAGCAATGATCTTACTGAATGGTGGAGCAGGCTCGACGGACCAATCGGCCTACTCCTGCTTGTATTTCTTATGTTCCTATGTCACAACTTGTGTCTCCTTGTTCAGGAAAGGAAGCAGAGATAACACTGGAAATTATAGACCGGTG
Organism: Hemitrygon akajei; assembly: GCF_048418815.1. Taxonomy (NCBI): domain Eukaryota; kingdom Metazoa; phylum Chordata; class Chondrichthyes; order Myliobatiformes; family Dasyatidae; genus Hemitrygon; species Hemitrygon akajei. Next base: position 3,154,957 of record NW_027331956.1, read on the forward strand.
TATTTTTTTTAGTGGTGGATACGATGTTGGAGAAGATCCTGAGACGCAGGATTTATGTGCATGTGGAGGAGATAATCTGATTGAGGATAGCCAGTATGGTTTTGTCAAGGGCAGGTCGTGCCTTACGATCCTGATTGAATTCTTTGAGGATGTAACAAAACGCAATGATGAAGGTTCAGCAGTAGATGTAGCGTATATGGATTTCAGTATGGCGTTTGATAAGGATCACAATGCCAGGCTCCTTCTTAAAGTAAGGAGGTGTGTGATCCAAGGAGACCTTGCTTTGTGCATCCAGAGTTTGCTTGCCCACAGAAGGCAAAAGATGGTTGGAGATGGTTCGTATTCTGCATGGAGGACAATGACCAGTCGTGATCGGCTGGGATCTGTTCTGGGACCCCTCCTCTTTGTGATTATTATAAATGACCTGGGTGAAAAAATTAGAAAGGTAGGTAAGTAAGATTTCTGATGACACAAAATGAGTGGGGGTGTTGTGGACCTTTATTCCCAGATCCGTTTGATCTTCCGCACTCCTCAGTGCCCTTCCGTTCACTTTGTAAGACCTGCTTGGTTCTATCGAAATGCAGCAACTCTCTCCTTGCTGCATTAAATTCCATCCTCTATTTTGCAGCCCATTTTCCAGCTGGTTCAGATCCTGCTGAAGTCCACGAAAGGGTTCTTCAGTGTCAACTACACCGCCGTATGGAGTCATCCGCAAATTTGCTGATCCAGGCTCTCACGTGTTCATGCAGATCGCTGATATAGATGGCAAATAACAGCGGGCCCAGAACCGATCCCTGCGGCACTCCAGTGGTCAAGTCAGATAGGCAACCATCTACTGCCACCCTCTGGCTTCTCACTTAAAGCAGAAATTGGAGTGTCGGTGGATTTGCGGCTGTGACACAATACAAGGTTGTTTGATTTATAGACACTTTAATAATAAATGCACTTTGATGCTTGAACTTTGTTTAAGGTGCAGCAGCTATCTGTGAACTGTTTGAAATGGTTCTTGCTCTCTGATAACCTGATGCGCATATGGAGGGTGTCAGCAGGTTCGGGGTGCACACGGATTTCGGAATGGACACAGATTTGGGGATGCGCAGAGATATGTGGGTGCAAACAGATTCGGGGTGTCTGCGGATCTGGGTTATGATAAAACCCAAGGTTGCTTCATTTTTGATACATTAACAATAAATGCACTTTGAACATTGCTCTTTCTATTAGTTTACAGTGGAGGCGGCTATTTACTGAAAAGCATGAAATGAATCCTGCTCTGGGATAACCTACCATATATGTGGGGTGTTTCTGGGTGCTCACAGATAAGGCGATGTGCGCAAATTTAGGGGTATGTCGACGAAAATGAGGGGTCAGGGTGTGTAGGTCGATTTGAGCTGAGAGATTTCATTCACAGATTATTTGCCCATATATACAGTTTGAATTCTGAACTTTGTTCTTGCTGTTTTTGTCAGGTGTAGGCAGGTATTTTGTAAACGGTTTGAAATTGTTCTTGCTGGGGGGGTAATCTCATGTTCACGTGAGGTCTCAGGGGTTTTGGCTGCACACGGATTTCGGGGCGCAGATAGAATTAGGTGTGCACACAGATTTATGGGAGTCGGTAAACAGTGGATGCACACAGTTTTTTTGCGGGGGGTCGGTGAATTTGGCGGTGCAGACTGAAGTGTGGTGTGCATTGCGATTGGGGGGGGGACATGGATTTTGCGATGCGCACAGTTCTAGACATGTGTCGGCCAAAATAGGGGTGCACAGCTATGTGGCGATGTATGCAAATACAGGGCTGTGTTGTCGAATATGACGGTGCGCACGAATTTGGGAGTGTTGGCAGATTTGGTGGTCCACACTAATTTGGAGGTGGAGGTCGATTTGGGGTGTGATGCATCTCAAGGTACTTTACTGATAAATGCACTTTGAAATAATTTGAACTTTGATTTGCTATTTTTGTAAGGCGGGGAAAAGTATTTTGTGAACTGTTTGAAATGATCCTTGTTCTGCACTAATCTAATGTGCATTTGGGGGTGTCACACCTCCCTGTCAGGTGTGGGGAAGCAAACCTGACGAGGGTCTACAGTTGAAAAGCAAACGGGTGGCAAGCCGCAACAGCGCGTTAGTGCGAGGGGTTTTATTCAGTGCCGGGTGGAAAAGGTGCAACACCTGGCCAAAAGTTGTGAAGAGGAAATATATTTACAAATAGACAACATGAACACAAACATGTCTGCACTAAAAATTGCAAATATACCGAGGCTTTCTCCCCACGACGAACATTGTCTTTTAACTTTTCCACATAACTATTCACCAACCGTCAAATCCAGACTCTGCACCTCTCCTGCAAAGGCAGACTGAGGGGTTGCATCTGCCTCCGCCTGGTTGAGAAGGACCAAGAAACCTACCGTTCATCTGCGGGCCACGTGATCGGACAGACTGAGGGTTAGCATCTGCCTCCGCCTGGTTGAGAAGGACCAGGAAACCTACCGTTCATCTGCGGGCCACGTGATCGGACAGACTGAGGGTTAGCATCTGCCTCCGCCTGGTTGAGAAGGACCAGGAAACCTACCGTTCATCTGCGGGCCACGTGATCGGACAGACTGAGGGTTAGCATCTGCCTCCGCCTGGTTGAGAAGGACCAGGAAACCTACCGTTCATCTGCGGGCCACGTAGTCCAGACAGACTGAGGGTTAGCATCTGCCTCCGCCTGGTTGAGAAGGACCAGGAAACCTACCGTTCATCTGCGGGCCACGTAGTCCAGACAGACTGAGGGTTTGCATCTGCCTCCGCCTGGTTGAGAAGGACCAGGAAATTCTACCGTTGGTCTGCGGGCCACGTTGTCCAGACAATTCTAATTTTTCCCGATGCAGAAATGGAACATTTTTAACAGCAATCTAAAATGCTTCAGTTTTATTCCTGAGTTAAACCCATAGATCAGTGTCCACATATTCAGATGAATACAAAAGAATGATGCCCTCCCACCAATGGCGTTACTTGTGCAAGGTGTGGGGCCCCTGATCCCATAACCCAGGTATTATTTCAGGACACCCCAGACGGTCCCTCTGATCTCTTGGGGCTGTGCTGCTGTTTACAAACCTATGTAACGGTGTGAGTGAAAATGAATGAATCTGTTTGGAATGACTGTGTCTAGAATCCTTATCTTTATCAGTTATGACCGGTAAAGCGGGTTAACTGATGGGATTGTTTTAATTAGCCAAGCTAGTCTTTGTTTAACTATTGGGGAAGGTAAACGGTGAACTCCCAAGAGCTGCAGAACAGGAGGGCAAAGGGCGTGAACGACTGGGGAAAACAGACCATGGACAGAACGAGGAGGTGTGACTAACCGGTCAAGACCGAAGAATTAGCATTGCCACCCTGTTCAGTTACAGTCTGCTTCTTTGCTGTAACTGACTCTAACGTGACAGGAACAACAGGAAGATGGACCGACCGAAGAGTCTGTTTCTATGCTGTACTGTCGGAGACTGAGTCTAACATGACAGGATGATGGGCCGACGTGTCTGTTTCTGTGACTGTGTCTGTAACTGACTAAAGGGACAGGATTTTCAGGATGATGGGCTGAAGCGTCTATTTTGTGGTATTATGTCTGTAATTGACTGCAACAAGACAGTCACTGCAGGATGATGGGCCGAAGGATCTGTTTCTGACCAAAATTACCCGCCCCTTCACTTAACGTCTCATCATAAGACCCCATGATATCGGAGCAGAATGAGGCGATTTGGCGCACCGATTCTGCTCATCCATTTCATTATAACCATATAACCATATGACAATAACAGCACGGAAACAGGCCATCTCAGCCCTTCTAGTCCGTGCCATACTCTCAACTAGTCGCACTCAGCTCATAACCCTGCATTCCTTTCCTGTCCATATACCTATCCAATTTTACTTAAGTGACAATACCGAACCTGCCTCTACCACTCCTACTGGAAGCTCGTTCCACACAGCTACCACTTTCTGAGTAAAGAAACACCCCCTCGTGTTACCCTTAAACTTTTCCCCTTAACTCTCAACTCATGTCCTCTTGTTTGAATCTCCCCTACTCTCAATGGAAAAAGCCTACCCACGTCAACTCTATCTATCCCCCTCATAATTTTAAATACCTCTATCAAGCCCCCCCTCAACCTTCTACACTCCAAAGAATAAAGACCTAACTTGTTCAACCTTTCCCCGTAACTTAGGTGCTGAAGCCCAGGTAACATTCTAGTAAATCTTCTCTATACTCTCTATATTTGTTGACATCTTTCCTTTAATTCGGTGACCAGAACTGTACACAATACTCCAAATTCGGCCTTATCAATGCCTTCTACAATTTTAACATTACATCCCAACTCCTATACTCAATGCTGTCATTTATAAAGGCCAGCCTACCAAAAGCTTTCTGCACCACCCTACCCACATGAGATTTCACCTTCAGGGAACTTTACACCACTATTCCTAGATCACTTTGTTCTACTGCATTCTTCAATATCCCGCCATTTACGATGTATGTCCTATTTGGATTATTCCTACGAAAATGTAGCACCTCACACTTATCAGCATTAAACTCTAACCTGACAAACAGTTTGTCCACCACTACTCTCTGGCATCTCCCAGCCAGCCACTGTTGAATCCATTTTACTACTTCATTAATACCTAATGATTGAACATTCCTAACTAACCTTCCATGTGGAACCTTGACAAAGGCCTTACTGAAGTCCATATAGACAACATCCACTGCTTTACCCTCGTCAACTTTCCTAGTAACCTCTTCAAAAAATTCAATTATTTGTCAAACATGACCTTCCACGCACAAATCCATGTTGACTGTTCATAATCAGACACTGTTTATCCAGATAATTATATATACTATCTCTAAGAATACTTTCCATTAATCTACCCACCACTGACGTCAAACTGACAGGCCTATAATTGCTAGGTTTACTGTTAGAACCCTTTTTAAACAATGGAACCACATGGGCAATACGCCAATCCTCCGGCTCCACCCCGTTTCTAATGACATTTGGAATATTTCTGTCAGAGTCCCTGCTATGTCCACACTAACTTCCCTCAAGGTCCTAGGGAATATCCTGTCAGGACCCGGAGATTTATTCACTTTTATATTCCTTAAAAGCTCCAGTACTTCCTCCTCTTTAATCGTCATAGTTTCCATAACTCCCCTACTTGTTTCCCTTACCTTATACAATTCAATATCCTTCTCCTTAGTGAATACAAAGATCTAAGGTATTTTTGTGTCCTCTCTAGCCACAGGCGAGGACTGGTTCATGCCAAATGTTGTACCATTATTTAAAAAGGGAACAAGGGAAAATCCTAGAAATCTTAGCCCGTTGATTCATACATCAGTTCTGGGGAAATTCCGCACAAAATTTGTGTGAGGCTTTGTGTGAGGCGCATCATGACTTAGCAACTTGGTTGAATTGGTTGACAAGGTGAAAAGTGAGATTGATGAAGGTAGGGCAGTGGATGGTGTCTACATGGATTTTAGTGTGGTGTTTGACAAAGTCCCTCGTGGGAGGTCAAACCAGGGGATTGAGACGCATGGGGTCTGTGGCGTATTAGCTATTTGGATTCAGAACTGGCTTGCACACCGAACACAGAGGGTAGTGTTTGAAGGGACTTATTCGAGCTGGAGGTCTGTAGTTAGTGAAGTTCCGCAGGGATCTGTGCTGGGACCTCTGCTGTTAGTAACGGATATAAATCAACTGAATGAAAATGTAGGTGGGTGGGTTAGTAAATTTGCCAAGGAAAAGAGGATTGGTGGACTTGTGGAGAGTGCTGAAGACTGTTAAAGAATAGAAAGCGATATAGACCAGTTGCAGATATTGGCTGCGAAATGGCAGATGCAGTTTAACCCACATAAGTGTGAGGGGTGCTATGTTCCACCATTTTGTGTGTGTTAAGCGTGAGGCGTTGCAGCTCGGCAGGACAAATGCAAAAAGACAGGACGCTGTTCAGGGCACGGTTTTTCACAGTATTGCTGAGCAGAGAGATCTTGGGATCCAAGGTCACAGCTCGATGAAAGTTGCTGCACAAGTGGATAAGGTGATTAAGAAGGCTTATTGAATATATGTTTTCATTAGGCAAGGCATTGAGTTTGTTCAGCCTTCACAAGACCATAAGATTCTGGAGCAGAATCGGGAAATCTGACCCATGAAATCCGCGTTTTCATAGTGGCTGTTCCATATTCCCTTTCAGCCCCCATCTCCTGCCCTCTCACCGTCGCCCTTCCTGCCCTGTCTAAACAAGAATTTATCAACCTCTGCCTTAGATATACCGAATGACGTCTCTGGCAAAGAATAGCATAGATTGACAACCGTAGTTGACAAGAGAAGTCGAAGCCAGCATCAGAGAGGGAATAAAATACAACAAAAATAATTTCAGCAGTAGCTGACTAGCAGGCGACGCAGGATGGGATGAATGGGCCTTTTCCGGCTGGCTGCAAGTGAGAAGTGTTGTTCGACAGACGACTGTGTTGTGATAATTCTCTCACGTTATATGTCAATGATTTGGATGATCTAATTGATGGCGTTCTTGCAACGGTTCCAGACAATACGGTGATGGGTGGAGCGACAGATAGTTTTAAGGACGGAGCGAGGCTGCAGAAAGATTGACAGATGAGGAAAATGGACCAAGAAGTGGCAGATGGAACGCAGTGCCAGGAAGTGTATGGTCATTCACACTTGTAGAGGAAATGAAACGGTTGAGTACTTTCTAAGTGGAGAGAATATGCAAAACACGGATAAGCACAGAGAACTGGGACTCGTTGTGCAGGATCCCCTCAAGGTTATTTCACAGTTCGAGTGTGTGATGAGGAACGAAAAGACGATATTAGCATTTATTTGAAGGTAGCTACAATGCAAGAGCAAGGATGTAATGTAGCGGCTTTATAAAGTGCTGGTGTGGCCTCAAACGGAGTATTGTGAACAGGTTTAGACCGCTTATCTTCAGAAGCATACCACAGCCTCCCCCCCCTCCTCTCTCTCCCTCCCCTCCCCATCTCTTTCTCTCCCTCTCTCTCCCATCTCTCTCTCTCTCTCTCTCTCTCTCTCTCCTCTCTCTCTCTCCCTCTCTCTCTCTCTCTCTCTCTCTCTCTCTCTCTCTCTCTCTCTCTCTCTCTCTCTCTCTCTCTCTCTCTCTCTTTCTCTGTCTGTCTCTCTCTCTGTCTCTCTCTCTCTCTCTCTCTTCTCTCTCTCTCTCTCTCTCTCTCTCCTCTCTCTCTCTCTCTCTCCTCTCTCTCTCTCTCTCTCTCTCTCTCTCTCTCTCTCTCTAATAAGGGAAAAATGGGTGTCCCCGTTTCACAGCGAAAGGAGGGACATAACAAACAGCTCGCTGATTTAAGATGTTAAATGTCTGTGTTGCCTGTTCCGAGCTCTGTGCCCGAGGAACTCGGGTCTCTGGGCACACAGCCAGCAGCCAGCTCGCTGCTTTCGATCTTCCGTCTCCCACGACGGACCGATTTCCTGCAACGGCACCGACCTCGACTCCACCCGCCTCCAGAGCCACGAAATCCCGGAATACTGAAGGCGCGCTCTGTTTTTAGCCCACATCCTTGGTATATCGAATAACGGCCAGTCGTCAGACTCCGAGAACGGGTCCCGTTCCCGCAAAGAACCAAAGTCAGTTTGTAATTCCAGATCGGGGTCTTCAAAAGCAACATGAGAGGGGAAAATAGAGATATTAAAATAGAACTAGAGCTCTTTCCGAAGTTGCAAACAAGGAGTCGCCGTTAGGCGCCATCGTCCTCCTTATCTCCACGTAACTTTGGATTTCAATGGGAATATGGTAAACTGGATTTGCAGATGACACCTGGATACAGAGCATGAGTGGCAGTGAGACAGATTATCAAAACTTGGAGATGAGTTTAGCAGCTGGATAAATGGGGTGACGGTTTTGCAGCTGGAATGTAATGAGGACCGATGTGAGGTGTTGCGCTTTGCCGGGAACAACAGGGTCGGACTCAGACAGTGACTGGTCGGGGATTGTGGTCTGCGGAGAGCAGAGGGATCCGGGAATGCAGTTCCACAGTTCAGGGCAGGGTCATGAAGAGAGCCTTTGGCACATTGGCCTTCATGAATCAAAGTACTGAGTACACGAATTGCAATGATATGTTGAAGTTGTAAAGGAAGTTACTGAGTACAATCCTGGAGTATTGTGTGCAGTTTGGAGCATAGCAAGTATGATCCTACAGTACAATGCAGGTCTTTCGGCCCACATTGCTGTGCTGAACCTGTCCTTACCATAGACTACCCAGGCTTACCCATAGCTCTCTATTGTCTAAGCTCCGTGCATCTATCCAGGGTCACCCATCTACACATAAGAAGTATCAAGAACCTTGAACGATTAGAGCGAACATTTATAATGATGTTTCCAGGAGGTGAGGACCTGAGTTGGAGAGAAAGATTCAAAGGGTTTTGTCGCACCGAAGCTAAGGCTTTTCCCCCTCAGGTTGGGTGAGGCCTGTATAAGAGGTCATAAGTTCGGGGTAAAAGGAAAAGTGTTTAAGGGTAAAATGTGAAGGAACTTCTTTACTCAGAGGACAGTGTGAGTGTGGAATGAGACGCCAGTGGAAGGGGTGAAATGAGGTTCCATTGAGACACTTGGACAGGTACATGGACGGGAGGGATGGTCCTGGTGCCGGCCGAAAGGGCCGTCGGGAAACAGACTATCATACTCTGGAGGAGACGATGGGCATGTTGATGTGTGTGGAGTGTGATAACTCTACATCCAGTCCCTAATAATCTTCTCCAGAAACGTCTCTACCCCTAACGTGAGTCTATATTTTCCAGGATTATCCATCCCCCTTCTTAAATAACAGAATAAGATCGATCAGCGCTTTTCTGAGATCTTACTCGTGGCTACAGAGAACACAAATATATTGGTCAAGTCACTAGTGATGTCATTTCCTGCCTCTCTCAATAATCTGCAGTATATCCTACCAGGCTCTGAGTAAATAATCCACCTTACTGCCCGATAAGAGACTAAACACTACCTCCTTTGTGGTCCTGTACTGAGACAAATTTAAAACGCATTATGATTAAGTATAGGATAGGAAAGGTTTAGTTAAAGACTCCTGCAGCAGGGAAAATAAACTTTCAGCACCTGTGCCCATGTGACTATTCAAGCTGACTCATGCCCAGAGGATATGGCTCACACGCAGGCAGATGGGACAATTTTGGTGGGCACCAGTGCAGCCTGGAAGGGCCACTCTCACTGCTGGAACTGGAGGGTTTCATCCGAAACTTCGGCAGAATTCCTCTCAATAGATTGTGCCTGACCTGGTATGTTTCTTAAACTGTTGCATTCTATACAAAGTATATTTTGTGCAGGAGGTCTCCAGACGAGATTCACCAGGAGTGTGGTGGATCGCAGTTCATAACTCCCAGAGTGCCTGCTGCCGGCTGATGGCGCAATTTTCTCTGCATTGGCGGAGGCTGAGGGAGGTCTGGCAAACATCGCCGGGACAGACACTCGGAGGTGTGGACGGAGAGCCACGCCCGTCCCTGTAGATGCCGCGGCCGACGACCACCGACAGCTGTATCGCTGAAATCCGCCTTCGCGATAGAGCAGACAGGGAGGGTCTGAGTTTGGGGCAGATTTCCACCAGGCCTATCGCAGTTCAGACCCTACACTGTCCCCTGCTGTCACTGGCAGAGGAGCCTGTCGGTCAAATGAGATGATTAGTTAATGTGAATTTCAGTCATGGAGAGAGGTGGGAATGTGAAAGCAGCAACTATGTTGCGTTAGGAAAATAGAGGCGTATCAGTTCAACAGGTTAAAGTACAGTTGGGTGTGTCTTATGCAGAGACCATGCAAGAAGTTAGACCTGCCTCTGACTGCTAAACTTAATAAAGTGTTCTGAGTCAGAGAATAGACTAGGGGGTCAGTAGATATATGTCGGCATCACAGTTCACTCAGGAAGGATACTGTACTGGTGGATACAATGGAGTTTGTGATGTTTATAATGGATGTGGTGAATTGCACTGATCAGACATCTCGTCCTACTGGCAAAAACATAAAATGATTGTGAAAGCTGCAGAAACATATCTCGGTGTAACCGGTGTTATGTTGGAAGCTGTAAATGAAGATCTGATGGGTGGGGTATCTGCATCCTAGTCTATCCCAGCCTGATTTTTCATCCTCAACACATTAAGAAGTCTGTTTCTCATTTGTCAGAATCCCCCGGTGCTTTGAGTATTCAGGAAAAGAGTTTATCTTCACAGTTAAGTTTTTCTGTGCAGGATTATATTGTCGTTTGGCGTGATTGGTCATTTGATAGAGAGGTAGTGCTGACAGTTTGAAAGGAAGGACGCAGTGTGTAGAGTTGTGAATCTGAATGAACCGTATGTTGGATTTGCTGTAGAAATATTTGATTCATCTGGTAGTTGTATAAAACTGATTATGGTTTACAACGCTTGTGGAAAACTTTCTACTGAGTTGTGAGAAAGTATATTTTGTTCTCGCTCACGAAGAGTTGTCTGCTGCTGAGATTTTAACGCAGTTCACTGAGGGTTTGTTTGCGGAATGATGGTAATGGTTTGATTAAAGAACCATTTTTCAACTTGTGTGTCTGATTGGGTACGAGTTTTAAAATTCACAAAAGTTCTAGAATGCAGAATGTTGGCGAAGATGTGTATTTTAACAATGAAATGTTATGTCACGTTATTCAGCAAACTGCGATGGAAGTGATTCCCGTTACAAACGGAATTAATAGGAGTATTACTGTGGACTGAGGAGTGTGCAGAGGCGATTGGGGGTGGGACAAGGCGTTTAGGAAAGTGAAGAAGTATCAGTGTCCCAGTAACCTTATTAAGTATAAAAGGGCAGAAGCCGTGGTGAGGAAAGTGGTGAAGATTGCGAAAAAGATTTTCTGGGGACATTCTGTGACAATATTGCAGGGGATTGGTAGGTCAGACGTCACCAGGAGAGGATGACACATGTTCTTGTTTGGTCAGATAAATGGGGATGTCGGCATATTTCGGGGTTTGCCAGTGAATCTAGTGGTGCGGACGGGTTTGGCGAAACATCCAGCTTTGCGGATGTGCTCAGCTTTAGGGATATGTCAGCGAATGTGTGAGTGCACAAGGATTTCGTGGTGTCGGAGGCTTTCGGGTGGACACTGATTTGAGGGTTGAATGATGGTTTTCTGGTGAGCACAGATTTGTGGGTGCACACTGATTTGCACAGAGTTGGGTGTGTTGGCGGATTTGGGGGTGAACACTAACCTGGGTGAGCCGGGGCATCTGGAGGTGTGTCGAATCTCTAGGTTTTACCGTTTATCCATACTTTAATAATAAATGCAATATCAACGTTGACCTTTGTTCTTCCTATGTTTTAAATGGAGACGAACCTTTTGTGAACTGTTTGAAACGATTCTTGCTCTGAGATAATCTAATGTGCATGTAGGGCTGCCTCCTGATTTGGAGCTGCGACAAGTCTCAAAGTTATTTCATTCGTGCATACATTACTAAGAAATGCAATTTGAATTATGCCCTCTGTTCTTGTCACTTTTATTGTTCAGATAGCTATTTTGTGAAGATTTGGAACTGTGCAGTTTGCAGAGACAGATGAGAAGGGACTAAACCAAGGGGGATAAAGTGAATTGGAGATGGACACGTATACAGTTCAGCAGGGTCAGGCAGAGACAGTCGGTCTACCCACACACAGACACACAAAGGTTTTTTTTTGGAGCCGATGGATTCGAACTCGGGAACCTTCGCTCCAAAGTCGCTGATCCCACTATACCACCACTTGGAGTAGTGTTCGTGATTCAATACTATTTCACAAGCTACAGTGGCATAATTTACTTCAATATTTTGTGTCTGATAAATAGTTACTTTGAGGAGTATATTTACTGGAAGCATATTTAATTAATAAGATAACTCGGACGGTTCAGTCACCTGCGTTAAAACAAATTAGCTCCCAATGGTCTTCCTATTAATTGAACAGTTTAATCGCCATCCGTCACCGCGGGAATTTCACCTGTCTGATGTAATCGATTTGTAATTAATTTAAAATGTTTATTTTTAAATCTGTTGAAATCTGTCCCTGTGGTGTCATTCACTGAATTGTATTAAAACCCCGAGGCATGTGCTGCCTCAGCATTTCATTCCGAGAGATCGCGTGTAACACAGGGGGGCCAAATCACTGGACAGAAAAAATGTCTGCATTGTTCGATATGTACATGAATGTGGAGAAAATATTGTACGTGTTCATTGCCGTTGTTGGAGTTCCCGGTGAGTGAGCAGAGGGATACATGTTTGGAATTTCTGATTGTTACCGGTGTGAACCTATTCATGGTCATTTTACAATCTTCCAACTTGATGATCATTGCACAAATATCCGTCAGAGATATCGATCCTGTCAAATCGACTTTCCGATTTTTCATATTCAATGACAAAGGGAACTAAATTCCCGTCTCCCCTCTAACTCACGGGATCGACTCAAACGCTGTTCTTGCCTTTAATGATACCTAGTCCGGATTTGTCCCAGTGCTGAGGACAGGTAGATCTCTGGGAAGGTGTGACTGGGGTGTGGATCATTGTCAGCTTCACTGTTTCTGATTTATTGATCAAAGAGAGTCCCCGGTACTGTGTTTCGCGTCTCCCTGTGGAGTCTGTCACAATCATATCCCGCTGCCTTTTGGTCAATAAATTGGTCTGATCACCCGAACCGGTGTCCAGGGATCTGCTCACGTGTGTTATCGAATTGATCTGCGGTGTAGAATTAATCCGTTAACTGAGCCACTCAGTCTCTGTTTGCTAATACTGTTTCCAGTGTTTTCAGTGTGTTTCTCCCCACTGTATCTCATCTTGGAAACATCAGATGCTGATTTTCCAGAGTCCTAGTCTGTCACAGTTAAGTCACTGAAACCGGCCCCATCAGCGACTGGAATCGGGATCAGCAGCGATCGTTGTTGCTCATTCAGCTCGTTTATATCGCCGACGATTGCCCACACATTGCTTTATCTCCACACTGAAGAAAACAGTCCAGAGATAGTGTGACCCGCCTGGTGCTAGATTAGCAGCCGTTCACAGACATATTTAGCTGCAACTCGATCCGGTGTTAATTCCCGGAGAATGTGTCAGGTAATGCCCAGTATCTGTTTCTCTCCCTCTCTCTCTCCAGTGAATGTAGTGGCGATTGTGATCCTGTCCCGGGGAAAGTGCGGCCTCTCTACCTGCACCACTCGCTACCTGGCGGCCATGGCAGCGGCGGATCTACTGACCATTGTCACCAGCGTCATTTTGTGTGAAATCAGATTCTATTACTTCCGGTGGAGTTTTCTGAGCATCACCCCTGTGTGCAGTGTTATCGATGTACTGAGCTACACAGCCTCAGACTGTTCTGTCTGGTTCACCGTCACTTTCACCTTTGACCGGTTTGTCGCCATTTGCTGGCAAAAACTGAAAACAAAATATTGCACCTGGAAAACTGCGGTTGTGGTTCTAACAGTAACCGGCGTACTGTCCTGTCTGAGAAACGTTCCCCGATACTTCACACGGGAACCCAGGATGATCATCGACAATGTACCGTGGCTCTGTGATCTCGTAGACAATTATTTCACTGACCCCGGGTGGGTAGGATATGACTGGCTCGATACGGTTTTAGTTCCGTTCCTCCCTTTCGCTGGGATACTGCTGCTCAACGCTCTGACAGTCAGACACATTTTAGTGTCCAGTCGGGTCCGTAAGGGGCTGAAGGGTCAGAGCAAGGGAGAGAACCGCAGTGACCCGGAGATGGAGAGCAGGAGGAGGTCTATGGTTTTACTCTTCACCATCTCTGGCAGCTTCATTCTCCTGTGGATAACACTGGTTGTAAATTTCATATATTATCAGGTCTCAGGAAAAGGATTGGAATTCAGTGATTCTGAATTGATTTTTCACTACGTCGGGTTTTTCCTGATGTATTTCAGCTGCTGCACGAACACATTTATTTACGCGGTGACCCAGTCGAAATTCAGGGAGCAGGCGATCAGCGCGGTGAAATATCCCGTCACTTTGATGCTTCAGTTGATTAACGGCGCCGCATCCTGAGTAGTTGCCAGAGGCGGCGGCAGAGTCTCCAGTCCGGGCTCCAGCTCCTCAGATTCACCGCCTGATCTCCCAGGTGTTATTTCCGGGCATTTTGTCACATCGACCGGCAGTCCGGGACGTTAAGATAGTGTGTGTGTCGGGAGGTGCAAAGCACCGTCCAAGAGAGTCAGAACCTCATTCTTCCCGTCAGATGCCAGACAAAGAACTACTCCGGAATGCCGCCCGCACATTCGCCCGCGGATATGTCCATCTATTTCCATTCCGCTCACCAACTTCACTGTCAGACATTCCCACAAGACGGCGCGGGTCGAATCAGATGCTCATTTACTAACCCAATGTGAATCACACCAGTCTCCGCCATCTCCTTGAATGATTGGCAAAATTAAGACACTTAATTAAGAAACTTAAAGGCGCATTCCCGCTGTCAACTGGGCTGGACTGTGGTGTAGAGAATTGGGAAATAAAATCCTCACTGCTTCTGTCTTCTAATGAAAGCTAAATTATCCCCAACAAATCTTATCGATTATACGTAATGAAACACAATACTGCGAATTAAAGTCACAACTATGACTTAAGAAAGCGGTTAAATGAAATCAAACAAGCCCCCTAAAATTACAATGAAGCCTGTATGATTTCTTACCTGATATGCTTCACCCCGAAATAGCATCTGTTCAACCGTTTCATAATGAAAAAACCTGCACGATCCGGAAGCATGTTTTGCAACAGGACAAAAGGAATAATTAAGCATAGTAAGTCATGGCGATATAATTTCTTCCCTTCTTGTTTCTCCCATAAACCCAGCACTTTCATGTTCCCATTCTAGTTCATGTCAATATAATTCCGTCCGTTCTTGTTTTACCCCTTTCTCCCCATACATCCAACACGTTTATGTATTCTGTAAAGGTGTACACATTTTCCCATCAGTCTTTCCATCAGCTCCTAATTCTCAATATACATAAGTCTGAACTTTTGATTTGTTAAGTGAAGGGTTTATATCCACAGTTGAACTTTTGTAACTTACAGTCAACCCATTCATTCCCCTCAATACCTCTGTGTTCAGGGACCTATAAGAAGAAAATATATAAACAAGTACTTGAATATGAATTAATGCCTGGTGAGTTTCCAACAGTAAATCTGACCGACTGCTAGAATAACGTGTTTAAGTGTCATCAAAACATAAAAGTAATCTGAACAATTATAACGTTACGTGGGAAGAAATTTCTCCACCAACTTTAAGCCTAAAAT
Source organism: Hemitrygon akajei (assembly GCF_048418815.1). NCBI lineage: Eukaryota > Metazoa > Chordata > Chondrichthyes > Myliobatiformes > Dasyatidae > Hemitrygon > Hemitrygon akajei. Next base: position 3,170,250 of record NW_027331956.1, read on the forward strand.
GATGGCAACCAATTCTGCTGTATATACACTGATAAATGGTTGCAAATTAATTTATCTATCTTTATCTATATTTCAGGCACAAAACTGAGCTACTCCAGCATTGCCAGTTAAATTATCTTTCGTTCCATCTGTAAAAATGCTTAACAACTTGACATGATTAGTAACGATTGATGGTTAACATATCATAATAATTTTCCTTAATATACTGATGAGACAACAGATTCTCCGGCGAACAGAATATTTACATTGTATTAACCTGTTCCACTGTAAATCGATTAATGTGATTGGCGGGGGAAAACAAAGTAGAGTTACTGAGAACACGACACTGGGACATATTGTATAATCCATTAGGCCCATACTCCAAGCGTGAAAATATCTCGGAAAATATCATTAATCATATTATTAAATAATAAATTGTTACAAATACTGTTTTGTGCGGTCCCAGTCGCTCTCTCATACACACCAGGATATATCTTTCCCACCCTTACTTGCAGGAACATTCCAAATGACAAAAATAAAACAGAAAAAATGCTGCAGTCTCCCCTCTCCTAATTTCCAAAAGTCCTTCCTTCCATAAATATTACATGCCTTTTCAATGTCAAAAGTACTGTTAGTGCAACAACTTATTCTAACTGTGCTTTCCTAATCTCGTATTCCAAATTTAAAACTGAATCCAATGTCATTCTCCCCTTCCAAAATATACTCTGATAAAATGATAAATTGCCTCCCTCTTCAGAAATATAATTCAACCGTTCCAGTACTATACTTCCATAAGTTTACATAAATGAGAGATTAACCATATCGGTCCATAACTTGAAGGATCAGACAGGGAGCTCCGGGTTTAGAATAGGCAATACTAGTGTCATTTTCCACAAGTTGTACAAATTAACCACTTTAACACCTCACCTGTTGAATGATGTATTTCTACTACAAATGCCACATACGTTGAACTCACATTCACAACTCTGTACCCTGCCCTTTTCCTTATGAAACTGGTAACACCAGTTACACCGAGATATATTTCTGCAGCTGTCACAATAATTTTAATTTCCCCAGTAGGACGAGGTGTTTGATCAGTACAATTCACTGTTGCATGGGGCGACTGACGAGAACCCAAGTGCGGGACACCGGCACGTTGACTGAGTTGGGGATGCTGGCTTAGACGTGGACGTAGAACAGCAAACCGGAGGAATCTTGACATGGAGACGGGATTTACAGGGACTATCTTGAAACTAGAGCGGAACATAGAACTAATGGATGAAGGAGCGGGGAATCCAGGAACCTTCTTTCGGGCCGTACCCCTCCCAGTCGACCAGGTACTGGAGACCCCTGCCCGGACGGCGAGCATCCAATAACCGCCGGACGGTGTACGCCGGATGGTCGTCGATAATCCGGGGTGGAGTGGTTAGAGGGGGTTCGGTCGGAGGGCACAAGGGGCTGATAGAAACCGGTTTTAACTGGGAGACGTGAACTGTCGGATGGATCTGCATTGACGTAGGTAGTTTGAGCCGGATTGCCGTGGGATTGATAATGCTCTCAAACTCGAAGGGTCCCAGGAAGCGGGGGGCGAGCTTCTTGTGCTCGTTCTTGAGAGGAATGTCTCTAGCCGAGAGCCACACCATCTGCCCAAGTCGATACTCAGGAGCAGGGGTACGATGGCCGTCGGCATTTTTCGGTTACGTTTGGCTGAGCGAAGTAGGGCCGTGCGTGTGTCTTCCCAGATCTTTCGGCACCTTGTATATGAGCCTGGATCGAGGCTTTTCCCCGGGCGCAGACGGAACATGCAGAGTCATAGGAACGGGTGTCAGCGTCCATGGAGGGTCATCAGAAATGTCTCTTCATGAGGGTCAGAGTCCGATCGATCCCGGGATGGCAGGCGAAACGAGAAGTGTGCCCCCACTGGAGAACCTGCGATCGAGCAGAGTCGAGTACAAAGAGGCGATTGGGAGATCCGATGCCTGGGTCAGGTTGAGTCCGTTGGGCCTCCGTGACTCTGGACCCGATCTCCCAGGCGAGGGCAGCCACTACACGGGATGGTGGAAGGATGGTCTCGGGGTTGGGAAGGTCCTTCTCGGAAACGTATTGACGGGAGAGAGCATCGGGCTTCCCGTTCTTGGACACCGGACGAAAGGTGAGGGTAAACCTGCACCGGCCAAAAAATAATCCCAACGGGCCTGGCGGGAATTCAGGCGTTCGGCGGTCTGGAGTTAATCAAGGTTCTTGTGGTCTGTAGAATGAGGGTTGACCCGATTGAAACCTACCGAATGGTGAAAGCCTCTGACAGAGTTGTTGTGGAGAGGATCATTCCTATGGTGGGAGAGTGTAAGACTAGAGGGCAGTCTCAGATTGGAGGGGCATCCATTTAGAATGAGAGCAAGAGGAATATCTTTAGCTAGAGAATGGCGAATCTGTGGAATTCGCTCGTTGTCACAGGCAGCAGTGGGCGCAGTCCTTACCTATATTTAAGGGAGAGGTTGACAGATTCTCGACAGCTCAGGGCATGAACGGATATGGAGAGAAGGATGGAGATGGGGGCCAGTGGCCTACAGCAAATGGATCAGCCATGATGAAATGGCGGAGCAGACGCGATGGGACAAATAGACTAATTGTGCTCCTGTATCTTATAGTTTAATGGTCTCAATCAGGGCAGATCAATTTCCAATTAGTGACAAGGCATCGCATCGACCCTTGTGGAAGTCGAGTACGGAAACTGCAGGGGCCTTAGCCTGTCTCCAGGAGTATTTAAAATGTCTTTGGACACCTGTGAGGTGCTGTAGATTAGCTTCCATTGTTCCAGGAAGGCTCTGACGATGAGCCGGGAAAGTAAAGGCGGAAGAGCCTGACACCAGCGGTTAACTTATTGTCAGACATTCTAAGGGACAGGATATATGAGTATTTCAAATGTATCAAATGTTTCAAAAGTGTAGTTAATATAAGAGAAATGTATACAATATACATCCTGAAATTCTCTTCGCAACCATCCACGAAAACAGAGGAGAGCCCCAAAGGATAAATGACAGTTAAATGTTAGCACCCCAAATTCCCCCCAATTCACCCCACCCACGCATAAGCGTAGCAATGCAAACATCTCCGCCCCCCCACCCAGCAGTTAAAGAAAGCATCGGCGCCCTCCACCGAGCACTGAAACGTGCAGCAAAGCGTCAATAGAGACACAGACTTGCAGAACCCCAAAGACTACACATTCACCCAGTAATTCAACATACCACAGTCTCTCTCTCTCCCTCCCTCTCTCTCTCTCTCTCTCTCTCTCTCTCTCTCTCTCTCTCTCTTCTCTCTCTCTCTCTCTCTCTCTCTCTCTCCCTCTCTAATAAGGGAAAAATGGGTGTCCCCGTTTCACAGCGAAAGGAGGGACATAACAAACAGCTCGCTGACTTAAGATGTTAAATGTCTGTTGTGTCGCCTCTTCCGAGCTCTGTGCCCGAGGAACTCGGGTCTCTGGGCACACGGCCAGCAGCCAGCTCGCTGCTTTCGATCTTCCGTCTTCCACGACGCACCGATTTCCTGCAACGGCACCGACCTCGACTCCACCCGCCTCCAGAGCCACGATATCCCGGAATACTGAAGGCGCGCTGGTGTTTTAGCCCTCGTCCTTGGTATGTCGAATAACGGCCAGTCATCAGACTCCGAGAACGGGTCCCATTCCCGCAAAGAACCAAAGTCAGTTTGTAATTCCAGGTCGGGGTCTTCAGAAGAAATATGAAAAGGAAAGATAGAGATATTAAAATAGAACTAGAGCTCTTTCCGAAGTTGCAAACAAGGAGTCGCCGTTAGGCGCCATCGTCCTCCTCAGCTCCACGTAACTGTGGATTTCAATGGGAATATGGTAAACTGGATTTGCAGATGACACCTGGATACAGAGCATGAGTGGCAGTGAGGCAGATTATCAAAACTTGGAGATGAGTTTAGCAGCTGGATAAATGGGGTGACGGTTTTGCAGCTGGAATGTAATGAGGACCGATGTGAGGTGTTGCGCTTTGCCGGGAACAGCAGGGTCGGACTCAGACAGTGACTGGTCGGGGATTGTGGTCTGCGGAGAGCAGAGGGATCCGGGAATACAGTTCCATAGTTCAGGGCAGGGTCATGAAGAGAGCCTTTGGCACATTGGCCTTCATGAATCAATGTACTGAGTACATGAATTGCAATGTTATGTTGAAGTTGTAAAGGAAGTTACTGAGGACAGTCCTGGAGTATTGTGTGTAATTTGGAACAGAGGAAACCTATAGTACACTGAAGGTCCTTCGGTCCATATAGCTGTGCTGAACCTGTCCTTACAATGGAACTGCCTAGGCTTACTCATAGTCCTCTATTTTTCTAAGCTCCGTGTATCTATCCGGGGTCACCCATCTACACGAAAAAAAACATCAAGGAACTTGAACGTTTAGAGCGAATATTTATAATGATGTTTCCAGGAGCTGAGGACCTGAGTTGGAGAGAAAGATTCAAAAGGTTTTGTCGCACCGAAGCTGAGGCTTTTCCCCCTCAGGTTGGGTGAGAAGTGAATAAGAGGTCATAAGTTCGGGGTAAAAGGAAAAGGGTTTAAGGGTAAAATGTGAGGGAACTTCTTTACTCAGAGGACAGTGTGAGTGTGGAATGAGACACCAGTGGAAGTGGAGAAATGAGGTTCCATTGAGACACTTGGACAGGTACATGGACGGGAGGGATGGTCCTGGTGCCGGCCGAAAGGGCCGTCGGGAAACAGACTATCACACTCTGGAGGAGACGATGCGTATGTTGATGTGTGAGGAGTTTGATAACTCTACATGCAGTCCCTAAGAATCTTCTCCAAAAATGTTTCTACCCCTAACGTGAGTCTATATTTTCCAGGATTATCCATCTCCGTTCGTAAATAACAGTATAAGTTTGGTCAGCGCTTTTCTGAGATCTTACTCGTGGCTACAGAGAACACAAATATATTGGTCAAGTCACTAGTGATGTCATTTCCCGCCTCTCTCAATAATCTGCAGTCTATCCTACCAGGCTCTGAGTAAACAATCCACCTCACTGCTCGATAAGAGACTAAACACTACCTCCTTTGTGGTCCTGTACTGATACACATTTAAAAGGCATTGTGATTATGTACAGGATAGGAAAGGTTTAGTTAGAGACTCCTGCAGCAGGGAAAATAACCTTTCAGCACCTGTGCCCATGTGACTATTCAAGCTAACTCATGTCCAGAGGAAATGGCTCACACGCAGGCAGATGGGACAATTTTGGTGGGCACCGGTGCAGCCTGGAAGGGCCACTCTCAATGCTGAAACTGGAGGGTTTCATCCGAAACTTCGACAGTATCCCTCTCAACAGATTGTGTCTGACCTGGTAAGTTTCTTAAACTGTTGAATTCTAAACAAAGTATATTTTGTGCAGGTCTCCAGAGGAGATTCACCAGGAGTATGGAGGATCGTAGTTCATAACTCCCAGAGTGCCTGCTGCCGGCTGGTGGCGCAATTTTCTCTGCATCGGCGGAGGCTGAGGGAGATCTGGCAAACATCACCGGGACAGACAGTCGGAGGTGTGCACGGAGAGCCACGCCCTTCCCTGTAGATGCCGCGGCCGACGACCACCGACGAACTCCGCCATAGCGATAGAGCAGAAAAGGCGGGTCTGAATGTGGGGCGGATTTCCACCAGGCCTATCGTAGTTCAGACCCTTCACTGTCCCCTGCTGTCACTGGCAGAGGAACCTGTCGGTCAAATGAGATGATTAGTTCATGTGAATTTCAGTCATGGAGAGAGGTGGGAATGTGAAAACAGCAACTATGTTGCCTTAGGAAAATAGAGGCGGATCAGTTAAACCGGTTAAAGTACAGTTGGGTGTTTCTTATGCAGAGACCTTGCAAAAAGTTAAACCTGACTCTGACTGCTAAACTTAATAAAGTGTTCCGAGTCAGAGAATAGACTAGGAGGTCAGTAGATATATGTCGGCATCACAGTTCACTCAGGAAGGATACTGTACTGGTGGATACAATGGAGTTTCTGATGTTAATAATGGATGTGGTGAATTGCACTGATCAGATATCTCGTCCTACTGGCAAAAACATAAAATGATTGTAAAAGCTGCAGGAAGGTATCCCGGTGTAACCGGTGTTATGTTGGAAGCTGTAAATGAAGATCTGATGGGTGGGGTATCTGCATCCTAGTCTATCCCATCCTGATTTTTCATCCTCAACACATTGAGAAGTCTGTTTCTCAAGTCAGAATCCCCCGATGTTTTGAGTATTCAGGAAAAGAGATTATTTTCACAGTTAAGTTTTTCTGTACAGGATTATATTGTCGCTTGGCGTGATTGGTCATTTGATAGAGAGGTAGTGCTGACAGTTTTATAAGGAAGGAGGCAGGGTGTAGAGTTGTGAATGTGAATGAACCGTATGTGGGATTTGCTGTAGAAATATTTGATTCAGCAGGTAGTTGTATAAAACAGATTATGGTTAACAACGGTTGTGGAAAACTTTCTACTGAGTTGCGAGAAAGTATATTTTGTTCTCGCTCACGAAGAGTTGTCTGCTGCTGAGATTTTAACGCAGTTCGCTGAGGGTTTGTTTGCGGAATGATGGTAATGGTTTGATTAAAGAACAGTTTTTCAACTTGTGTGTCTGAATGGGCACGAGATTTAATATTCACAGTAGTTCTAGAACTGCTGCAGAATATTGACGAAGATGTGTATTTTTACAATGAAATGTTATGTCACGTTATTCAGCAAACTGCGATGGAAGTCATTCCCATTACAAACGGAATTAATAGGAAAAAAGCTGTATCACTGTGGACTGAGGAGTGTGCAGAGGCGATTAGGGAGAAGGACAAGGCGTTTCGGAAAGTGAAGAAGTATCAGTGTCCCAGTAACGTTATTAAGTATAAAAGGGCAGACGCCGTGGTGAGGAAAGTGGTGAAGATTGCGAAAAGGATTTTCTGGGGACATACTGCAAAAATATTACAGGAAATTGGTAGGTCAGACGTCACCAGGACAGGATGATACATGTTATTGTTTGGTCAGATAAATGGGGATGTCGGCATATTTCGAGGTTTGCCAGTGAATCTAGTGGAGCGCACGGGTTTGGCGGAGCATCCAGCTTTGCGGATGTGCACAGCTTCAGGGGTATGTCAGCGAATGTGTGAGTGCACAAGGATTTCGTGGTGTCGGATGCTTTGGGGTGGACACTGATTTGAGGGTTGAATGAGGGTTTTCTGGAGAGCACAGATTTGTGGATGCAGACTGATTTGCACAAAGTTGGGTGTGTTGGCGGATTTGGGGGTGAACACTAACCTGGGTGAGCCGGGGCATCTGGAGGTGTGTCGGATTTCAAGGTTTTTCCGTTTATCCATACTTTAATAAAAATGCAATGTCAACTTTGACCTTTGTTCTTCCTATGTTTTAAATGGAGACAACTTTTTTTGTGAACTGTTTGAAATGATTCTTGCTCTGGCACAATCTGATGTGCATGTAGGGGTGCCTCCTGATTTGGAACTGCGACAAGTCTCGAAGTTATTTCATTTCTACATACATTACTAATAAATGCAATTTGAATTATGCCCTCTGTTCTTGTCTTTTTTTATTGTTCAGGCAGCCATTTTGTGAAGGGTTGGAAATGTGCAGTTTGGGGAGACAGATGAGAAGGGACTAAACCAAGGGGATAAAGTGAATTGGAGATGGACACGTGTACAGTCCGGCAGGGTCAGGCAGAGACAGTCGGTCTACCCACACACAGACACACAAAGGTTTTTTTGGAGCCGGATGGATTCGAACTCGGGAACCTTCGCTCCGAAGTCCGGCGCTGATCCCACGACAACACCTGCCGGCGTAGTGTTCGTGATTCAATACAATTTCACAAGCTACAATGGCATAATTTACTTCAATATTTTGTGTCTGATAAATGGTTACTTTGAAGTGCATACTTACACTGGAAGCACATTTAATTGATAAGATAACTCGGACGGTTCAGTCACCTGCGTTGGGATAAATTAGCTCCCAATCGTCTTCATATTAATTGAATAGTTTAATCGCCATCCGTCACCGCGGGAATTTCACGTGTCTGATGTAATCGATTTGTAAATAATTTAACATCTTTATTTTTAAATCTGTTGAAATCTGTCCCTGTGGAGTCACTGAATTGTATTAAAAACCCGAGGCATGTGCTGCCTCAGCATTTCATTCCGAAAGATCGCGTGTAAAGATCAGGGAACTAAACCCCTGTCTCTCCTCTAACTCACGGTATCGACTCAAATGCTGTTCTTGCCTTTAATGATACCTTGTCCAGATTTGTCGCAGTGCTGAGTACAGGTAGCTCTCCGAAAAGGTGTGACTGGGGAGTGGGGGGTGGGGTGTTCATTGTCAGGTTCACTGTTTCTGAGATATTGATCAAAGAGAGCCCCTGGTGCTATGTTTCGCGTCTCCCTGTGGAGTCTGTCACAATCGTATCCCGCTGCCTTTTGGTCAATAGTTTGGTCTAATCACCCCATCCGGTGTGCAGGGATCTGCTCACGAGTGTTATCGAATTGATCTGCGGTGTAGAATTAATCCGTTAACTGAGCCACTCAGTCTCTGTTTGCTAATACTGTTTCCAGTGTTTTCAGTGTGTTTCTTCCCTCTGTGTCTCATCTTGGAAACATCAGATGCTGATTTTCCAGAGTCCTTGTCAGTCACGGTTAGGTCAGTTAAACCGGCCCCATCAGCGACTGGAATCGGGATCAGCAGCGATCGTTGTTGCTCATTCAGCTCGTTTATATCGCCGACGATTGCCCACACATTGCTTTATCTCCACACTGAAGAAAACAGTACAGAGATAGTGTGACCCGTCTGGTGCTAGATTAGCAGCCGTTCACAGACATCTTTAGCTGCAACTCGATCCGGTTGTTAATTCCCGGAGAATGTGTGAAATGTCTGTTTCTCTCGCTCTCTCTCTCCAGTGAATGTAATGGCGATTGTGATCCTGTCCCGGGGAAAGTGCGGCCTCTCTACCTGCACCACTCGCTACCTGGTGGCCATGGCAGCGGCGGATCTACTGACCATTGTATCAGATGGTATTACTTCCGGTGGAGTTTTCTGAGCATCACCCCTGTGTGCAGTGTTATCGATGTACTGAGCTACACAGCCATACACTGTTCTGTCTGGTTCACCGTCACTTTCACCTTTGACCGGTTTGTCGCCATTTGCTGCCGGAAGCTGAAAACAAAATATTGCACCGGGAAAACTGCGACTGCGGTTCTGACAACAACCGGTGTACTGTTCTGTCTGAAAAACGTTCCCCGATACTTCACACGGGAACCCAGGGTGATCATCGACAATGTACCGTGGCGCTGTGACCTCAGGGACAATTATCTCACTGACCCCTGGTGGGTGGTATATGACTAGCTCGATACGGTTTTAGTTCCGTTCCTCCCTTTCGCTGTGATCCTGCTGCTCAACGCTCTGACAGACAGGCACATTTTAGTGGCCAGTCGGGTCCGTAAGGGGCTGAAGGGTCAGAGCAAGGGGGAGAACCGCAGTGACCCGGAGATGGAGAGCAGGAGGAGGTCTGTGGTTTTACTCTTCACCCTCTCCGGCAACTTCATCCTCCTGTGGATGACAATGGTTGTAAATTTCATATATTATCAGGTTTCAGGAAAAGGATTCGAATTCAATGATTCTGAATTGATCTTTCACTACGTCGGAGTTTTACTGATGAATTGCAGCTGCTGCACGAACACATTTATTTACGCGGTGACTCAGTCGAAATTCAGGGAGCAGGTGATGAGCGCGGTGAAATATCCGGTCACCTCGGTGCTTCAGTTCATTAATAAAGCCGCGTCCTGAGCACAAGCCAAAGGCGGTTGCAGTGAGGGTTCCAGCTCCTCACATTCACCCCCTGATCACCCAGGTGTTATTCCCGGCAGGTTGTCGCATCGACCGGCAGCTCTGGAACGTTAGGATAGTGTATGTTTTGGGAGGGGCAAAGCGCCGTCCTGGAGACTCAGTTGCGCATTGGACCTGGCAGATGTCAGTCAAAGACATACCTCGGAACTCTGTCCAGCCATTGCATATGTCCATCTGTTCCGTTTGCGGCCCATCAACCTTACAGCCCACAAAACGGCGGGTATCTTGTCGAATTCTGGTTGTCTAATCCAATGTCAATCACTCTACTCTCCGCCTTCCACTTGAATGGTTTGCTAATATAATTCGAAATGGGGCGGGGTTTGGTTAAAAGGCGTTTGACAGATAAAATTAATGTCGGTTTCTCGCCACTAACTGGACTGGAGTGTGGTGCAGAGAATTAGAAAATAAAACCTTCACTGTTTCTTTGTTGAATAAAATTATTTCCCTTCTTGTTTTACTCCGTTCCCCCATAAAGCCTACAATTACGCATTTTGCAGTGGTGTTTCCTTTATGCTCATTATCCAAACAGTCTTGCTATAAGTAACACGGACAAAATGCTGGTGGAACGCAGCACAGTCACTTCTGGAAAACCACGAATTGCTGGAAGTCAACCAGAAAGGTTTTAGTTTGTTCCCAGTCTCTGTGATAGATAGCAGCTGACAGATGTGTTTAAGGGAACATTTTGGGACCTGCACAGAAGGGACGATTTGCATCTGAACTGCATGGGAACTAATATCCCACTATAACACCAACCTTATGTTTCTTGCGATCTACGATCTCTCTGCAAATTAGTTCCTCTAAATCCGTCGGGGTGTTGAGGTCTCTGTAATCCAGCCCCATGAACGAGGTCATAGCTTTTTTTACTCATCAGTTCCACGCAAAACGCGTCATTAGACGATTTTTCCAGTCTGGCCTGACTGCATTGCCATGGACTCCTATCTTACTAGGAATGTCCAAATACACCATATCTACTGCATCGCTTTTGTCTATGAGCTTGTAATTACCTCAATGATTGTAGTAGGTCTTTATCAGTCTGGATTTTCCTTTCAGGAACCCATGCTGCCTTTGGCCTATCTTGTCATGTGCCTCCAGGTACTCCATGATCTTATCCCTAACAATCGTTCCCAACAAGTTTCTAAACACTGATGTCAGACTAACGGGTCTATAGTTTCATTTGTGCCGCCTTCCACCCTTCTTAAATAGCAGAGTAACATTTGCAATTTTCCAGTCATCTGGTACTTCGCCAGAACCTACCGATTCTGGAAAGATCATTATTAACGCCTCCGCAATCTCTCAGCTACTTGGTTCAGATCCCGAGGGTGACAAGGTGCCGGACATGAGGCTGCTGAACAAACAGGGAAGATCCCAGCATTGTCTGACTAGCAGAATGCAAAGTGTTTGAAGTAAGGGAGCCTTTTCTCGTTTGGCTGCCGTGCCTGGTGTTGTTCCACAGACGTCTGTGTTGGGACCGATCGCTGTTACGTTATATGTCAGTGAATTGGATGATGGCTTTGTCGCAGGGTTTGCGGACGATATGAAGGTCTTTGAAGGGGCAGGTCGCTTTGTCGCAGGGTTTGCGGACGATATGAAGGTCGGTGAAGGGGCAGGTCGCTTTGTCGCAGGGTTTGCGGACAATATGAAGGTCGGTGAAGGGGCAGGTAGCTTTGTAGAAGCAATGGGACTCAGCCACTTGAGGAAAAAGAGGGAAAAAATGGCAGATGGAATACAGTGCCAAGACGTGTATCATTTTTCAATTATCCAAAAATCTGAAGCTCTCCCGTCTGCACCAGCTCCATCGCCAGACGTTAAACTGTATACTCTTCATACTTCTGATTTCACTGGTACTGTGGCATGGGTAGCAATCCTAAGGGCACAGCCCTGTAAATCCCGCCATTTAACTTTGCGCACATCTCCCTGAACTCGCTTTGAAGAATATTGACCCTCTTCCTACCCATGACATTGGTACCTATATGGACCACAGCATCTAGCTGTTCAGCCTTCACAAGACCATAAGATTCTGGAGCAGAATCGGGAAATTTGACCCATGAAATCCGCGTTTTCATCGTGGCTGTTCCATTCTCCCTTTCAGCCCCCATCTCCTGCCCTCTCACCGTCGCCCTTCCTGCCCTGACTAAACAAGAATTTATCAACCTCTGCCTTAGATATACCGAATGACGTCTCTGGCAAAGAATAACACAGATTGACAACCGTGGCTGACAAGAGAAGTCGAAGCCAGCATCAGAGAGGGAATAAAATACAACAAAAATAATTCCAGCAGTAGCTGACTAGCAGGCGACGAAGGATGGGAAGAGAGGGGCCTTTTCCGGCTGGCTGCCAGTCAGAAGTGTTGTTCGACAGACGACTGTGTTGTGATAATTCTTTCACGTTAAATGTCAATGATTTGGATGATCTAATTGATGGCTTTCTTGCAACGTTTGCAGACAATACGGAGATGGGGGGAGCGACAGATAGTTTTAAGGACGGAGCGTGGCTGCAGAAAGTCTGACAGATGAGGAAAATGGACAAAGAAGTGGCAGATGGAACGCAGTGCCAGGAAGTGTATGGTCATTCACACTTGTAGAGGAAATGAAAGGGTTGAGTACTTTCTAAGTGGAGAGAAAATGCAAAACACGGACAAGCACAGAGAACTGGGACTCGTTGTGCAGGATTCCCTCAAGGTTATTTCAGAGTTCGAGTGTGTGATGAGGAAAGAAAAGGCGATATTAGCATTTATGTGAAGGTAGCTACAATGCAAGAGCAAGGATATAACGTAGCGGCTTTATAAAGTGCTGGTGTGGCCTCAAACGGAGTATTGTGAACAGTTTTAGGCCGCTTATCTTCAGAAGAATGTGCTGAAACTGGAGAGGGCTCAACGAGGTTCATGAACATGATTCCAGGTTCGATGGCTTTCGGTCTGCATTCACTGGGATTCAGAAGAATGAGGGGTGACCCGATTGAAACCTATCGAATGGTGAAAGCCTCTGACGATGAGCCGGGAAAGTAGAGGCGGACGAGCCTGACACCAGCGGTTAACTTATTGTCAGACATTCTGAGGGACAGGACATAGGAGTATTTCAAAGGTATCAAATGTTTCAAATGTGTAGTTAATGTAAGAGAAATGGAACAAATATACATCCTGAAATACTTCTCTTCGCAAAAGAAGAAAACAGAGGAGCCCCAATGAATGAATGACAGTTAAATGCTAGCACCCCAAATTCCTCCAGTTCACCCCACCCACGCATAAGCGGTAGCAATGCAAACATCTCTCCCCCCCCACCACCAGTTGTAGAGGCATCGGCGCCCTCCACCGAGCACTGAAACGTGCAGCAAAGAGTCAAAAGAGACACAGACTTGCAGAACCCCAAAGACTACACGTTCACCCGGTAATTCAACATACCACAGTCTCTCTCTCTCCCTCCCTCTCTCTCTCCCTCTCTCTCTCTCTCTCTCTCTCTCTCTCTCTCTCTCACACACACACACACATACACTCTCTCTATCTCTCACATTCTCTCTCACTCTCTCCCTCCCTCTCTAAAAAGGGAAAAAAATAGGTGTCCCCGTTTCACAGCGACAGAGGGCACATAACAAGCAGTTCGCTGATTTAAGATGTTAAATGTCTGTTGTGTCGCTTTTTCCGAGCTCTGTGCCCGAGGAACTCGGGTCTCCGGGCACACGGCCAGCAGCCAGCTCGCTGATTTAAGATGTTAAATGTCTGTTGTGTCGCTTGTTCCGAGCTCTGTGCCCGAGGAACTCGGGTCTCCGGGCACACGGCCAGCAGCCAGCTCGCTGATTTAAGATGTTAAATGTCTGTTGTGTCGCTTGTTCCGAGCTCTGTGCCCGAGGAACTCGGGTCTCCGGGCACACGGCCAGCAGCCAGCTCGCTGATTTAAGATGTTAAATGTCTGTTGTGTCGCTTGTTCCGAGCTCTGTGCCCGAGGAACTCGGGTCTCTGGGCACACGGCCAGCAGCCAGCTCGCTGCTTTCGATCTTCCGTCTCCCACGACGCACCGATTTCCTGCAACGGCACCGACCTCGACTTCACCCGCCTCCAGAGCCACGAAATCCCGGAATACTGAAGGCGCGCTGGTGTTTTAGCCCTCGTCCTTGGTATATCGAACAACGGCCAGTCGTCAGACTTCGAGAACGGGTCCCATTCCCGCAAAGAACATAAGCCGGATTGTAATTCCAGGTCGGGGTCTTCAAAAAAAATATGAAAGGGAAAAATAGAGATATTAAAATAGAACTAGAGCTCTTTCCGAAGTTGCAAACAAGGAGTCGCCGTTAGGCGCCATCGTCCTCCTCAGCTCCACGTAACTTTGGATTTCAATGGGAATATGGTAAACTGGATTTGCAGCTGACACCTGGATGCAGAGCAGGAGTGGCAGTGAGGCAGATTATCAAAACTTGGAGATGAGTTTAGCAGCTGGATAAATGGGCTGACGGTTTTGCAGCTGGAATGTAATGAGGACCGATGTGAGGTGTTGCGCTTTGCCGGGAACAACAGGGTCGGACTCAGACAGTGACTGGTCGGGGATTGTGGTCTGCGGAGAGCAGAGTGATCCGGGAATACAGTTCCACAGTTCAGGGCAGGGTCATGAAGAGAGCCTTTGGCACATTGACCTTCATGAATCAAAGTACTGAGCACACGAATTGCTATGTTATGTTGAAGTTGTAAAGGACGTTACTGAGGACAATCCTGAAGTATTGTGTGCAGTCTGGATCATAGAAGGTATGACCCTACAGTACAATACAGGTCCTTCGGCCCACTTAGCTGTGCTGAACCTGTCCTTACCATAGAACTACCCAGGCTTACCCATAGCCCTCTATTTTTCTAAGCTCCGTGCATCTATCCAGGGTCACCCTTCACACGAAGAAGTACTAAGAACCTTGAACGATTAGAGCGAACATTTATAATGATGTTTCCAGGAGTTGAGGAACTGAGTTGGAGGGAAAGATTCAAAGGGTTTTGTCACACCGAAGCTGAGGCTTTTCCCCCTCAGGTTGGGTGAGGCCTGACTAAGAGGTCATCAGTTCGGGGTAAAAGGAAAAGGGTTTAAGGGTAAAATGTGAAGGAACTTCTTTACTGAGAGAACAGCGTGAGTGTGGAATAAGACGCCAGTGGAAGGGGTGAAATGAGGTTCCATTGAGACACTTGGACAGGTACATGGACGGGAGGGATGGTCCTGGTGCCGGCCGAAAGGGCCGTCGGGAAACAGACTATCACACTTTGGAGGAGACGATGGGTATGTTGATGTGTGAGGAGTTTGATAACTGTACATCCAATCCCTAAGAATCTTCTCCAGAAACGTGTCTACCCCTAACGTGACTCTATATTTTCCAGGATTATCCATCCCCATTCTTAAATAACAGAATAAGACCGATCAGCGCTTTTCTGAGATCTTACTCGTGTTACAGAGAACACAGATATGTTGGTCAAGTCAGTAATTATGTCATTTACTGCCTCTCTCAATAATCTGCAGTATATCCTACCAGGCTCTGAGTAAATAATCCACCTTACTGCTCGATAAGAGACTAAACACTACCTCCTTTATAGTGCTGTACTGAGACAAATTTAAAAGGCATTGTGATTAAGTATAGGATAGGAAAGGTTTAGTCAAAGACTCCTGCAGCAGCGAAAATAACCTTTCAGCACCTGTGCCCATGTGACTATTCAAGCTAACTCATGCCCAGAGGAAATGGCTCACACGCAGGCAGATGGGACTATTTTGGCGGGCAACAGTGCAGACTGGAAGGACCACTCTCAATGCTGAAACTGCAGGGTTTCATCCGAAACTTCGACAGTATTCCTCTCAGGAGATTGTGCCCGACCTGGTATGTTTCTTAAACTGTTGTATTCTAAACAAAGTATATTTTGTGCAGGAGGTCTCCAGAGGAGATTTACCAGGAGTGTGGAGGATCGTAGTTCATAACTCCCAGAGTGCCTGCTGCCGGCTGGTGGCGCAATTTTCTCTGCATCGGCGGAGGCTGAGGGAGGTCTGGCAAACATCGCCGGAACAGACACTCGGAGGTGTGGACGGAGAGCCACGCCCGTCCCTGTAGATGCCGCGGCCGACTACCACCGACAGCAGTATCGCTGAACTCCGCCACAGCGATATAGCAGACAAGGAGGGTCTGAGTTTGGGGCAGATTTCCACCAGGCCTATCGTAGTTCAGACCCTTCACTGTCCCCTGCTGTCACTGGCAGAGGAACCTGTCGGTCAAATGAGATGATTAGTTCATGTGAATTTCAGTCATGGAGAGAGGTGGGAATGTGAAAACAGCAACTATGTTGCCTCAGGAAAATAGAGGCGGATCAGTGCAACAGGTTAAAGTACAGGTGGGTGTGTCTTATGCAGAGACCTTGCAAAAAGTTCAACCTGACTCAGACTGCTAAACTTAATAAAGTGTTCCGAGTCAGAGAATAGACCAGGAGGTCAGTGGATATATGTCCGCATCACAGTTCTCTCAGTAAAGATTCTGTACTGGTGGATACAATGGAGTTTGTGATGTTAATAATGGATGTGGTGAATTGTACTGATCAGACATCTCGTCCTACGGGCAAAAAAATAAAATGATTGTGAAAGCTGCAGAAAGGTATCTCGGTGTAACCGGTGTTATGTTGGAAGCTGTAAATGAAGATCTGATGGGTGGAGTATCTGCATCCTAGTCTATCCCATCCTGATTTTTCATCGGCAACACATTAAGACGTCTGTTTCTCATTTGTCAGAATCCCCCGATGTTTTGAGTATTCAGGAAAAGAGATTATTTTCACAGTTAAGTTTTTCTGTGCAGGATTATATCGTCGTTTGGCGTGATTGATCATTTTAATAGAGAGGTAGTGCTGACAGTTTTATAAGGAAAGAGGCAGGGTGTAGAATTGTGAATGTGAAGGAACCGTATGTGGGATTTGCTGTAGAAATATTTGATTCAGCAGGTAGTTGTATAAAACTGATTATGGTTTACAACTCTTGTGGAAAACTTTTGAGTTGTGAGAAAGTATATTTTGTTCTCGCTCACGAAGAGTTGTCTGCTGCTGAGATTTTAACGCTGTTCACTGAGGGTTTGTTTGCGGAATGATGGTAATGGTTTGATTAAAGAGCAGTTTTTCAACTTGTGTGTCTGAATGGGTACGAGATTTAATATTCACAGTAGTTCTAGAACCGCTGCAGAATGTTGACGAAGATGTGTATTTTAACAATGAAAGGTTATGTCACGTTATTCAGCAAACTGAGATGGAAGTGATTCCCATTACAAACAGAATTAATAGGAGAAAGGCTGTATCACTGTGGACTGAGGAGTGTGCAGAGGCGATTAGGGAGTGGAACAAGGCGTTTCGGAAAGTGAAGAAGTATCAGTGTCCCAGTAACCTTATTAAGTATAAAAGGGCGGAAGCCGTGGTGAGGAAAGTAGTGAAGATTGCGAAAAAGATTTTCTGGGGACATACTGTGACAAAATTGCAGGGGATTGGTAGGTCAGACGTCAGCAGGACAGGATGATACATGTTATTGTTTGGTCAGATAAATGGGGATGTCGGCATATTTCGGGGTTTGCCAGTGAATCGAGTGGTGCGGACGGGTTTGGCGGAGCATCCAGCTTTGCGCATGTGCTCAGCTTCAGGGGTATGTCAGCGAATGTGTGAGTGCACAAGGATTTCGTGTTGTCGGATGCTTTGGGGTGGACACTGATTTGAAGGTTCATTGACGGTTTTCTGGTGAGCACAGATTTCTGGGTGCAGACTGATTTGCACAGAGTTGGGTGTGTTGGCGGATTTGGGGGATGAACAATAACCTGGGTGAGCCGGGGCATCTGGAGGGGTGTCGAATCTCGAGGTTTCTCCGTTTGTCCATACTTTAATAATAAATGCAATATCAACGTTGACCTTTTTTCTTGCTATGTTTTAAATGGAGACAAACT
Source organism: Hemitrygon akajei (assembly GCF_048418815.1). Classification (NCBI taxonomy): domain Eukaryota; kingdom Metazoa; phylum Chordata; class Chondrichthyes; order Myliobatiformes; family Dasyatidae; genus Hemitrygon; species Hemitrygon akajei. The sequence continues at coordinate 3,188,028 of NW_027331956.1, forward strand.
TTTTGTGAACTGTTTGAAATGATTCTTTCTCTGGGATAATCTAATGTGCACGTGGGAGTGCCTCCTGATTTGGAGCTGCGACAGGTCTCAAAGTTATTCCATTTGTACATACATTACTAATAAATGCAATTTGAATTATGCCCTCTGTTCTTGTCTCTTTTATTGTTCAGGCAGCCATTTTGTGAAGTGTTGGAACTGTGCATTTTGCGGAGACAGATGAGAAGGGACTAAACCAAGGGGATAAAGTGAATTGAACTGTATAGGCCGGCAGGGTCAGCCAGCGACAATCAGTCTATCCACATTCTGACACACACACACACACGCACACACACACACACACACACACACACACACACAAACACACACACACACACACACACACACACACACACACACACACACACACACACAAACACACACACACACACACACACACACACACACACACACACACACACACACACGTGGAGTCGGCGGGGCGCCGTTACGAGCTTTTTGCACCGATCTTTTTGGTGATTGCTCATCACACGACGTGTCTTGGGCATCTGAAACCAGGCGGAGCCCATCCCTCTCCAGGCGTTTTTGGAGCCGGCTGGATTGGAACTCGATAGCCCGGCGCTGATGCCACTACGTCACCACCCGGTGTAGTGTCCGTGATTCAATACATTTTCACAAGCTACAATGGCATAAATTACTTCAATATCTTGTGTCTAATAAATGGTTACTTTGAAGTGCATATTTACACTGGAAGCACATTTAATTGATAAGATAACTCGGACGGTTCAGTCACCTGAGTTGGGACAAATTAGCTCCCAATGGTCTTCATATTAATTGAACAGTTTAATCACCATCTGTCACCGCGGGAATTTCACCTGTCTGATGTAATCGATTTGTAAATAATTTAAAATCTTTATTTTTAAATCTGTTGAAATTTGTCCCTGTGGAGTGACTGAATTGTAGATAAAAACCCGAGGCATGTGCTGCCTCAGCATTTCATTCCGAGAGATCGCGTGTAACACAGGGGGGGGCAAATCACTGGACAGAGAAAATGTCTGCATTGTTGGATATGTACAGGAGAGTGCAGAAAGTAATGTACGTGTTCATTGCCGTTGTTGGAGTTCCCGGTGAGTGAGCAGAGGGATTCATGTTTGGAACTTCTGATTGTTACCGGTGTGAACCTATTCATGATCATTTTACAATCTTCCAACTTGATGGTCATTGCACAAATATTCGTCAGAGATATCGATCCTGTCAATTCCACTTTCCGATTTTTCATATTCAATGACAAAGGGAACTAAACCTCTGTCTCTCCTCTAACTCACGGGATCGACTCAAACGCTGTTCTTGTCTTTAATGATACCTTGACCAGATTTGTCCCAGTGCTGAGGACCGGTAGCTCTCCGAGAAGGTGTGACTGGGGGGGGGGGGGTGTCGGTCATTGTCAGGTTCACTGTTTCTGAGTTATTGATCAAAGAGAGCCCCTGGTGCTGTGTTTCGCCTCTCCCTGTGGAGTCTGTCACAATCGTATCCCGCTGCCTTTTGGTCAATAATTTGGTCTGATCACCCGATCCGGTGTCCAGGGATCTGCTCACGTGTGTTATCGAATTGATCTGCGGTGTAGAATTAATCTGTTAACTGAGCCACTCAGTCTCTGTTTGCTAATACTGTTTCCAGTGTTTTCAGTGTTTTTCTCCCCTCTGTATCTCATCTTGGAAACATCAGATGCTGATTTTCCAGAGTCCTGGTCAGTCACGGTTAAGTCAGTGAAACCGGCCCCATCAGCGACTGGAATCGGGATCAGCAGCGATCGTTGTTGCTCATTCAGCTCGTTTATATCGCCGACGATTGCCCACACATTGCTTTATCTCCACACTGAAGAAAACAGTTCAGAGATAGTGTGACCCGCCTGGTGCTAGATTAGCAGCCGTTCACAGACATATTTAGCTGCAACTCCATCCGGTGTTAATTCCCGGAGAATGTGACAAGTAATGCCCAGTGTCTGTTTCTCTCCCTCTCTCTCTCCAGTGAATGTAGTGGCGATTGTGATCCTGTCCCAGGGAAAGTGCGGCCTCTCTACCTGCACCACTCGCTACCTGGTGGCCTTGGCAGCGGCGGATCTACTGACCATTGTCACCAAGGTCATTTTGACTCGACTCAGAAGGTATTACTTCCCGTGGAGTTTTCTGAGCGTCACCCCTGTATGCAGTGTTATCGATGTACTGAGCTACACAGCCACAGACTGTTCTGTCTGGTTCACCGTCACTTTCACCTTTGACCGGTTTGTCGCCATTTGCTGCCGAAAGCTGAAAACAAAATATTGCACCGGGAAAACTGCGGCTGTGGTTCTAACAACAACCGGCGTACTGTTCTGTCTGAGAAACGTTCCCCGATACTTCACACGGGAACCCTGGATTATCATCGACAATGTACCGTGGTTCTGTGATCTCGTGGACAATGTTTTCACTGACCCTGGTTGGGTGGGATATGACTGGCTTGATACGGTTTTAACTCCGATCCTCCCTTTCGCTGGGATCCTGCTGCTCAACGCTCTGACAGTCCGACACATTTTAGTGGCCAGTCGGGTACGTAAGGGGCTGAAGGGTCAGAGCAAGGGGGAGAACCGCAGTGACCCGGAGATGGAGAGCAGGAGGAGGTCTGTGGTTTTACTCTTCACCCTCTCCGGCAGCTTCATCCTCCTGTGGATGACACATTTTGTCAATGTCATGTATTATCAGGACTCAGGAAAAGGATTCGAATTCAATGATTCTGAATGGATCTTTCACTACGTCGGGGTTTTACTGAGGAATTTCAGCTGCTGCACGAACACATTTATTTACGCGGTGATTCAGTCGAAATTCAGGGAGCAGGTGATCAGCGCGGTGAAATATCCGGTCACCTCGGTGCTTCAGTTCATTAATAAAGCCGCGACCCGAGCACAAGCCAAAGGCGGTTGCAGTGAGGGTTCCAGCTCCTCACAGTCACCCCCTGATCACCCAGGTGTTATTCCCGGCAGGTTGTCGCATCGACCCGCAGCTCTGGAACGTTAGGATAGTGTGTGTTTTGTGAGGGGCAAAGCGCCGTCCTGGAGACTCAGTACCGCATTGGACCTGCCAGATGTCAGTCAAATACATACAGCGGAACGCTGTCCAGCCATTGGTCTGTGCATATGTCCATCTGTTCCTTTTGCGGCCCATCAACTTTACAGCCCACAAAACGGCGGGGATCTTGTCGAATGCTGGTTGTCTAATCCAATGTCAATCACACTACTCTCCGCCTTCCCCTTGAATGATTTGCTAATATAATTCGAAATGGGGCGGGTTTTGGTTAAAAGGCGTTTGACAGACAAATTAAAGTCGGATTCCCGCCACTAACTGGGCGGAGTGTGGTGCAGAGAATTAGAAAATAAAACCTTCACTGCTTCACTACTTCTTTTTTGAATAAAATTCTCTCCCTTCTTGTTTTACTCCGTTCCCCCATTAAGCTAACAGTTACGCATTCTGCAGTGGTGTTTCCTTTATGCTCATTATCCCAACAGCCTTGCCATAATTCTCAATCCCACCAACCCCTTAGCTTCTGATTTGCCGGGTGGAAGCTCTTTATTCACCGCTGGAATTGTATCAGCTTTTGTAACTCAACCTCTCCGTGCAGGTTGAGACCCAAATGAAGACCCATAAAACTCATAAGAAGTGGGCCAATGTGTTTCCAACAGTAAATCTGACTGACCGCTAGAATACATTGTTTTAAGAATCGTCAAAACCGAAAAGGCATGTGAATAAATTAGAGATTTACACGGACAAATTTCCTCCACCCAGTGTAAGCTTAAAATGATGGCAACAAATTCTTCTCTATATACTGATATAATGGTTCGCAAGTAGTTTCTTTGTCGCTACCTGTAATTAAGGGACAGAAACAGCCAGAGGAACATCTCAGTTGTTATCTTTTGATTTTTCAGCAACAGTTAATATATCATAATAGTTTTCCAAAATATACTGATGAACCAACAGACTCTCGGACATTGCAGAATTTTTAGACTTATTAAACTGTGACCTAAAATCAGTTAGTCGGATGCAGAATAAGATGGGGTTTCCGAGAACGTGACATTGGGGAACATTGCGTAATCCCACATTCCCGTCTTCCCAGCGCGGTAAGATCCCAGCCACCTAAACTTGAAAACGCTCTTCGTGTGATGTTACCAACCGTCCTCGAACACAACTTCAACAGGATGGTAATTTATTTGTCCCGTCTGATGAATCCAGTTTGTTAATATCAACTGCAATGTCTTCAATTATACTTGGCTCATTTCAGCCAGTAAAGCTGAAACAGGGGACCACCTTATTGCGCCAGAACACTTTAAACTGGAAGATGACGCTGATCTACAAGTCACACAGCCATAATCAAGAACAGATCCAATGAAACAAATGAACATGGCCCACAATGTAGCTCCCCAGAATACCCATATAGACAATTGAGAATATTTAATGTTATTATTTTCTGATATGGCGCTTCCATGCCAGCTGATTATCCACCCACATGCCTGGAAATCTTCCCGCTGTCACGTCTTGAAGAGTTTGACCATATCATTTCAAATCGACTGCATGTCTATTAATCACATTTATAAAACACAGAACTTGTTCATGAGCGACTGAACGCTTAAATTCTCATATATTTGCCGACTGTTCAAAATTAATAGCTGCTAATTGGATCCAATATACAGTATAATTGTAATTTATGCCTCTAAGCCGTAAAGCTCTATCATCTGCATATAGAGATTTACACACCTCAGTGCCTGTCTCAGAGAGAATATCATTAATCATAACATTAGATAATAAAGGGTTACAAATACGGCGTTGTGGGTTCCCACCCGTACCAGCACCAACCGTCCAAATATAAAACTCAGACAAAGTCTCTCAGTCTCCTGCTCAATCCTCATTTCCATAAAGCCATAAGACACGGAAGCTGAGTCAGACCATCCGGCCCATCGAGTCTACTCCACCATTCACACATGGTTAATCCTTTCTTTCCGTCCTCCTCAACCCCAGCTACCGGCCTTCTCCCCTGAACCTTTGATGCCATGTCCAATCAAGAAACTATCAATGTCTGCCTTAAATGCACCCAACGCCGTGGGCTCTGCAGCTGCATGTGGCAAGAAATTCCACAAATTCACCACCCTTTGTCTGAAAGAATTTCTCCACATCTCTGTTTTGAAAAGGCGCCCCTCTCTCCTGAGGCTATGCCCTCTTATCCTAAGCTCTCCCACCATGGGAAACATCCTTTCCATAATTCAATCCAAAATCCTTCCGGACTCCGCCTCCCGCTACGGACATGTAAGACTTAGTTGCTTATTGTCCGTCTTTAATCTCTTCCTTTTCCGATTTAAACTTCGAAATTTTAACTTTATTCAGTCGAATTTGTATTACAATAGTTATAATTATGGCTACTTCGAAGAGCACCAGACGAAATCCCGACCCCTCTAACGGAAAATCTAAACAAAGCTGACGAGTTCTCGGAAGAAGCCCCTTGGGTCAAGAGATTGGAATCTCGAATCACCGGTATCTGCACTGAAATAACTCAACTAAATGAGAAATTTGAAGAAGAAATTGACTCTCTGAGCCTCGATCTTAAAGAAGTTAATCGAAATGCGGCTGACCTTTCTTCTCGCTTGGGAAAGGCTCAACAACGGATCGTGGGTTTGGAAGCTCGATCGCGTCGGAATAATATTAAAATTGTTGTATTAAAAGAGAAGTCAGAATCTGCCGACACACTGTATTATTTTGCTAAAATGTTTCAGTCTTTATTTCCGGAGGTTTGTTCGCAACCCCCGGAGCTTGAATCGGCTCACAGAACAGGTGCTTTAAAATATTTGGATGAAGGTAAAAACAGGCATGTTGTTGTGCGTTTTCTCCGTCTTAGAGACAAGGACCGCATCATCAAACTTGCATGAAAACAAAGATTATTTCAATTTCAAGGTTCAGAAGTTCGTTTTTTCCAAGATTTTCGACGTGATATTGTTAAGTAACGTGCTGCATCTGTCTCTTCTATGAAATTAGCTTTTCAAAAAAAGCTCTTTCTATTATTACAATAGCCAGCCAAATGAAGGCTTTTTGTTAAAAATTCGGGAGTTCGTATTTTTGATGATCCAGCCGAAGCATTGCGTTTTATTAACTCTTTGTCTGACGAGTCCGATGGCGAATCTGTAGTCTGAATAATTCATAATAAATTGGCTGTCTTCTGGTGTAAAGCGGTGAAATTGGAAGATTTGATGGTTATAGAAAGTTTTCACCTTAAAATGTATTCTTAGCTTCTAAAAAGACTGGTTCGGATGGTTTTAACCTTCGAAGATATAGCGGGAGAACTGTTGAAAGACTGTAGATAATTCTGAACCATCTAGGTTTTTTTTCTCTGCTGCATTTAAATGAACCAACTGTATTTTTTTTTGTTCTGTATGCTTTTTTAATTTTTTTTGTTAAGTAATTGCATGGATTTCTTTACGTTTTAAAGAAAGACTGGATAATTTAATGATGGCGATTGTTTTTCCTTTTGTGCAACTGTTTCATCCACGACGAGTCTGAAGCCGAACGTTTCAATGATTTATAATGGCTTGAGTGTCTCGCGGTGTAAAGACTGATAAGACTGGAAGATCTGGTGGTCACAGAAAGTTTTTAGCTTAAAATTCCTTTTTATTTTTGAAAAAGACTGGTTTGGACGGTTTTAACCTCAGAAGATATAGTGGGAGAACTGTTGATAGGCTGTAGTTAAGTTTGAACCATCTAGAATTTTTTTACTTTTTGCAGCGGTTAAATAAATTAATTGTTTGTTTTTATTCTGTATGCTTTATTAAAGATCGTTTAAGTAATTATTTGGTTTTTCTTGTGTTTTAAAGATAGATTGGATACTTTAAAGATGGCGATTGTTTTTGTTTTGTGCAAATATTTCAAGAATTGTTTTGGATGTGTTTTTCTTCCCTTATCTAATACTATAAAGTTTCTTTCAAATTGAAGGTCGTTTTGTTTTATAGGAAAAACACTATCCTTTCAAGTTAACTTTACTGAGATATATGTTGACTGTAATGAGATTTATGGCCGGTAGAGGGAGATAGAGATTACTTTTTTATATTCACGTAGGCGGAGCTATAACAGCATCGATGCTTTTCCTGGGGCTTGTGTCGATAGATACCGGCCTTTTTTTTCCGGGCTTTGTAATCTGGGTGTTTTTTTTTTCTATTTTTACCCCCGCTATGGAATCCCGGATTATTTTTATTATTGTTCATCTCCACCATCTTCGATCACTTTATCCTGAAAATATTTTAACTAAAATCATCTCTATGAGTCAAACGGGCTTTATTAAAGGGCATTCTCCATTTCCCCTACCACCACTCTGCAATCCCCTCTCCCTCAGATCCCATCGTCAGTTCTTCGGCCCTCAGAAGCTCCATCTTCATCTCACCCCAACCCTTCCCTCTCCACTGACACAACCAGCCTCCCTCCTCCCTCTGATCCGATCTCTCATCCGTGCCGGGTCTTTACCATTCCCTCCGACCTTCAACTCTCTGAGGCAGAGCGCAATAGCAGTATTGTAAAGAAACTGCTGGCAATGACCTTTTAAACTTTAGGAAATAGATAAAACTTGATCTTTCAACTAAGCTGCGTCATAACATTAAATCACGCAGTGGCATGAAGTAAACATGGCAAATGCAGCCACGAACTGCCCCTCCTCACAGGGAGGGGTCCTCCTTTTATACCCTGTAAAAAAAAACTGTCACTTGACCTCTACTGGCGGGAAAATGACGTCACTCCACCATCACAAGACCATTACCTCAAGTCCAGTATAGCTTCAATCGCAGTCATGTGACAAGGGTACAACTGTCACGTATCACGGGTACGTAACACCTATAATTAAGGCACAGAAACAGCCAGAGAAACATCTCAGTTGTTATGTTTTGATTCTTCTGCGACAGTTAATATATCATAATAGTTTTCCAAAATATACTGATGAACGAACAGAATCTCGGACATTGCAGAATTCTTAGACTTATCAAGCTCTGTGACCTAAAATCAGCTAGTCAGAGGCCGAATAAGATGGGGTTTCAGAGAACGTGACACTGGGGAGTATTGCGTAATCCCACAATCCCATCTTCCCAGCACGATAAGATCCCAGCCACCTAAACTTGAAAACACTCTTCGTGTGATGTTGCCAACCGTCCTCGAACACTACTTCAACAGGATGGTAATTTATGGTCACGTCTAATGACTCCAGTTTGTTAATATCAACTGCAATCTCCGCAATTATACTTGGCTCATTTCAACCAGTAAAGCTGAAACAGGGGACCACCTTATTGCGCCAGAACACTTCCGAACACTTTAAAATTGAAGATGACGCTGATCTACAAGTCACACCGCCATAATCAAGAACAGATCCAATTAAACAAATGAACATGGCCCACAATGATATTCATGTTGCTCCCCGGAATACCCATAGATACAATTGAAAATATTTAATGTTTTTTTCTTCTGATATGGCGCTTCCATGCCAGCTGATTATCCATCCACATGCCTGGAAATCTTACCGCTGTCACGTCTTGAAGAGTTTTACCATATCATTTCAAATCAACTGCATGCCTATTAACCACATTTATAAAACACAGAACTTGTCCAGGAGCGACTGAAAGCTTAAATTCCCATATATTTGCCGACAGTTCAAAGTTATTAGCTGCTAATTGGATCCAATAAACAGTATAATTGCAATTTATGCCTCTAAGCCATAGAGCTCCATCGTCTGCATATAGTGATTTACACACCTAAGTGCCTGTCTCAGAGAGAATATCATTAATCATAACATTAGATAATTAATGTTACATATACGGCGTTGCGGGTTCCCACCTGTACCAGCACCGACCGCCCAAATATAAAACTCAGAGAAAGTCTTGCAGTCTCCTGCTCAATCCTCATTTCCATAAAGCCATAAGACATTGAAGCAGATTCAGGCCATCCGGCCCATCGAGTCTGCTCCACCATTCACTCATGGTTGATCCTTTCTTTCCGTCCTCCTCAACCCCAGCCCCAGGTTCCCCTGAACCTTTGATGCCATGTCCAATTGAGAAACTATCAATGTCTGCCTTAAATGCACCCAACGCCGTGGGCTCTGCAGCTGCATGTGGCAAGAAATTCCACAAATTCACCACCCTTTGTCTGAAAGATTCCTCGCATCTCTGTTTTGAAAAGGCGCCCCTCTCTCCTGAGGCTATGACCTCCTCTCCCACCATGGGAAACATCCTTTCCATAATTCAATCCAAAGCCCTTCCGGACTCCGCCTCCCGCTACGGACATGAAAGACTTAGTTGCCTATTGTCCGCCTTTAATTACTCCCTTTTCCGATTTAAACTTTGAAATTTTAACTCTATTCAGTCGAATTTGTATAACAATAGTTATAATTATGGCTACTTCGAAGAGCACCAGACGAAATCCCGACCCCTAACGGAAAATCTAAACAAAGCTGACGAATTCTCGGAAGAACCCCCTTGGATCAACAGATTGGAATCTCGAATCACCGGTATCTGCACTGAAATAACTCAACTAAAAGAGAAATTTGATGAAGAAATTGACTATCTGAGCCTCGAACTTAAAGAAGTGAATCGAAATGCGGCTGACCTTTCTTCTCGTTTGGAAAAGGCTCAACAACGGATCGTGGGTTTGGAAGCTCGATCGCGTCGGAATAATATTCGAGTTGTTGGACACACTGGATTATTTTGCTAAAATGTTTCAGTCTTTATTTCCGGAGGTTTGTTCGCAAACCCCGGAGCTTGAATCGGCTCACAGAACCGGTGCTTTAAAATCTTTCGATGAAGGTAAAAACAAGCATGTTGTTATGCGTATTCTCCGTCTTGGAGACAAGGACCGCATCATCAAACTTGCAAGAAAACAAAGGCTATTTCAATTTCAAGGTTCAGAAGTTCGTTTTTTTCCAAGATTTTCCACGAGAAATTGTAAGGAAACATTTGTCTTTTCTATGAATTTAGCTTTTCAAAAAAAAAGCTCTTTCCATGATTACAGTAGCCAGACAAATTAAGGCATTCTGTTAAAAAATCTGTAGTTCGTATTTTTGATGATCAAGCCGAGGATCATCGAGCCGTTAGGCGCCATCGTCCTCCTCAGCTCCACGTAACTGTGGATTTTAATGGGAATATGGTAAACTGGGTTTGCAGCTGACACCTGGATACAGAGCGGAGTGCCAGTGAGGCAGATTATCAAAACTTGGAGATGAGTTTAGCAGCTGGATAAATGGGCTGACGGTTTTGCAGCTGGAATGTAATGAGGACCGATGTGAGGATTTGCGCTTTGCCGGGAACAACAGGGTAGGACTCAGACAGTGACTGGTCGGGGATTGTGGTCTGCGGAGAGCAGAGGGATCCGGGAATACAGTTTCATAGTTCAGGGTAGGGTCATGAAGAGAGCCTTTGGCACACTGGCCTTCATGAATCAAAGTACTGAGTACACGAATTGCAATGTTATGTTGGAAGCTGTAAATGAAGATCTGATGGGTGGAGTATCTGCATCCTAGTCTTTTCCAGCCTGATTTTTCATCGGCAACACATTAAGAAGTCTGTTTCTCATTTGTCAGAATCCCCCGATGTTTTGAATATTCAGGAAAATAGTTTATTTTCACAGTTAAGTTTTTCTGTGCAGGATTATATTGTCGTTTGGCGTGATTGGTCATTTGATAGAGAGGTAGTGCTGACAGTTTTATAAGGAAGGAGGCAGGGTGTAGAGTTGTGAATGTGAATGAGCCGTATGTGGGATTTGCTGTAGAAATATTTGCTTCAGCAGGCAGTTGTATAAAACTGATTATGGTTTACAACGCTTGTGGAAAACTTCCTACTGAGTTGTGAGAAAGTATATTTTGTTCTCGCTCACAAAAACTTGTCTGCTGCTGAGATTTTAACGCAGTTCACTGAGGGTTTGTTTGCGGATTGATGGTAATGGTTTGATTAAAGAACAGTTTTTCAACTTGTGTGTCTGAATGGGTACGAGATTTAATATTCACAGTAGTTCTTGAACCGCTGCAGAATATTGACGAAGATGTGTATTTTTACAATGAAAGGTTATGTCACGTTATTCAGCAAACTGCGATGGAAGTGATTCCCATTACAAGCAGAATTAATAGGAGAAAGGCTGTATCACTGTGGACTGAGGAGTGTGCAGAGGCGATTAGGGAGTGGGACAAGGCGTTTAGGAAAGTGAAGAAGTATCAGTGTCCCAGTAACCTTATTAAGTATAAAAGGGCAGAAGCCGTGGTGAGGAAAGTGGTGAAGATTGCGAAAAAGATTTTCTGGGGACATACTGTGACAATATTACAGGGGATCGGTAGGTCAGACGTCACCAGGACAGGATGATACATGTTATTGTTTGGTCAAATAGATGGGGATGTCGGCATATTTCGGGGTTTGCCAGTGAATCTAGTGGTGCAGACGGATTTGACCGAGCATCCAGCTTCGCGGATGTGCGCAGCTTTGGTGGTATGTCAGCGAATGTGTGAGTGCACAAGGATTTCGTGGTGTCGGATGCTTTGGGGTGGACACTGATTTGAAGGTTCAATGAGGGTTTCCTGGTGAGCACAGATTTGTGGATGCTGACAGATTTGCACAAAGGGTGTTTTGGCGGATATGGGGGTGAACACTAACCTGGTTGGCCGGGGCATCTGGAGGTGTGTCGGATTTCAAGGTTTTTCCGTTTATCCATACTTTAATAATAAATGCAATATCAACGTTCCCCTTTGTTCTTGCTATGTTTTAAATGGAGACAACATTTTTTGTGAACTGTTTGAAATGATTCTTGCTCTGGCACAATCCAATGTGCATGTGGGGGTTCCTCCTGAATTGGAGCTGCAACAAGTCTCGAATTTATTTCATTTGTACATATTCCTCTCATAAATGCAATTTGAATTATTGTTCAGGCAGCCATTTTGTGAAGGGTTGGAACTGTGCAGTTTGAGGAGACAGATGAGAAGGGACTAAACCAAGGGGATAAAATGAATTGGAGATGGACACGTGTATAGTCCGGCAGGGTCAGGCAGAGACAGTGGGTCTACCCACACACAGACACACAAAGGTTTTTTTGGAGCCGGCTGGACTCGAACTCGGGAACCTTCGCTCCGAAGTCCGGGGTTAATCCCACGACACCACCGGCCGGCGTAGTGTTCGTGGTTCAACACAATTTCACGAGCTACAATGGCATAATTTACTTTTGTGTCTGATAAATGGTTACTTTGAAGTGCATATTTACACTGGAAGCACATTTAAATGTTAAGATAACTCGGACGGTTCAGTTAACTGCGTTGGGACAAATTAGCTCCCAATGGTCTTCACATTAATTGAATAGTTTAATCGCCATCCGTCACCGCAGGAATTTCACCTGTCTGATGTAATCGATTTGTAAATAATTTAAAATCTTTATTTTTAAATCTGTCCCTGTGGAGTGACTGAATTGTATTAAAAACCCGAGGCATGTGCTGCCTCAGCATTTCATTCCGAGAGATCGCGTGTAACACAGGGGGGCCAAATCACTGGACAGAGAAAATGTCTGCATTGTTGGAAATGTACAGGAGTGTGGAGAAAATATTGTACGTGTTCATTGCCGTTGTTGGAGTTCCCGGTGAGTGAGCAGAGGGATTCATGTTTGGAATTTCTGATTGTTACCGGTGTGAACCTATTCATGATCATTTTACAATCTTCCATCTTGATGATCATTGTACAGATATTCGTCAGAGATATCGATCCTGTCAATTCCACTTTCCGATTTTTCATATTCAATGACAAAGGGAACTTAACCTCTGTCTCTACTCTAACTCACGGGATCGGCTCAAACGCTGTTCTTGCCTTTAATGATACCTAGTCCAGATTTCTCCCAGTGCTGAGGACAGGTAGCTCTCCGAGAATGTGTGACTGGGGGGGGGGGTGGGGTGTGAGGGGTTCATTGTCAGGTTCACTGTTTCTGATTTATTGATCAAAGAGAGCCCCTGGTGCTGTGTTTCGCGTCTCCCTGTGGAGTCTGTCACAATCGTATCCCACTGCCTTTTGGTCAATAGTTTGATCTGATCACCCGATCCGGTGTCCAGAGATCTGCTCACGTGTGTTATCGAATTGATCTGCAGTGTAGAATTAATCCGTTAACTTAGCCACTCAGTCTCTGTTTGCTAATACTGTTTCCAGAGTTTTCAGTGTGTTTCTCCCCTCTGTATCTCATCTTGGAAACATCAGATGCTGATTTTCCAGAGTCCTGGTCAGTCACGGTTAAGTCAGTGAAACCGGCCCCATCAGCGACTGGAATCGGGAGCAGCAGCGATCGTTGTTGTTCATTCAGCTCGTTAATATCGCCGACGATTGCCCACACATTGCTTTATCTCCACACTGAAGAGAACAGTCCAGAGATAGTGTGACCCGTCTGGTGCTAGAATAGCAGCCGTTCACAGACATCTTCAGCTGCAACTCGATCCGGTGTTAATTCCCGGAGAATGTGTCAAGTAATCCCCAGTGTCTGTTTCTCTCCCTTTCTCTCTCCAGTGAATGTAGTGGCGATTGTGATCCTGTCCCGGGGAAAGTGCGGCCTCTCTACCTGCACCACTCGCTACCTGGTGGCCATGGCAGCGGCCGATCTACTGACCATTGTCACCAGCGTCATTTTGTATCGAATCAAACGGTATTACTTCCGGTGGAGTTTTCTGAGCATCACCCCTGTGTGCAGTGTGATCGATGTACTGATGTTCACAGCCACACACTGTTCTGTCTGGTTCACCGTCACTTTCACCTTTGACCGGTTTGTCGCCATTTGCTGCCGGAAGCTGAAAACAAAATATTGCACCGGGAAAACTGCGGTTGTGGTTCTACCAACAACCGGCGTACTGTCCTGTCTGAGAAACGTTCCCCGATACTTCACACGGGAACCCAGGATGATCATCGACAATGTACCGTGGTTCTGTAGACACAGGGACAATGTCTACACTGACCCCGGGTGGGTCGGATACGACTGGCTCGATACGGTTTTAACTCCGTTCCTCCCTTTCGCTGGGATCCTGCTGCTCAACGTTCTGACAGTCAGGCACATTTTAGTGGTCAGTCGAGTCCGTAAGGGGCTGAAGGGTCAGAGCAAGGGGGAGAACCGCAGTGACCCGGAGATGGAGAGCAGGAGGAGGTCTGTGGTTTTACTCTTCACCCTCTCCGGCAGTTTCATCCTCCTGTGGATGACAATGGTTGTAAATTTCATATATTATCAGGTCTCAGGAAAAGGATTCGATTTCAATGAATCTGAATGGATCTTTATCTACGTCGGGTTTTTGCTGAGTGATTTCAGCTGCTGCACAAACACATTTATTTACGCGGTGACTCAGTCGAAATTCAGGGAGCAGGTGATCTGCGCGGTGAAATATCCGGTCACCTCGGTGCTTCAGTTCATTAATAAAGCCGCGTCCTGAGCACAAGCCAAAGGCGGTTGCAGTGAGGGTTCCAGCTCCTCACATTCACCCCCTGATCACCCAGGTGTTATTCCCGGCAGGTTGTCGCATCGACCGGCAGTTCTGGAACGTTAGGATAGTATGTGTTTTGTGAGGGGCAAGGCACCGTCCTGGAGACTCAGTACCGCATTGGACCTGCCAGATGTCAGTCAAAGACCTGCACCGAAACGCTGTCCAGCCATTGGTCTGTGCATATGTCCATCTGTTCCTTTTGCGGCCCATCAACCTTACAGCCCAAACGGCGGGGATCTTGTCGAATGCTGGTTGTCTAATCCAATGCTAATCACACTACTCTCCGCCTTCCCCTTGAATGATTTGCTAATATAATTCGAAATGGGGCGGGGTTTGGTTAAAAGGCGTTTGACAGATCAAATTAAAGTCGGATTCCCGCCACTAACTGGACTGGAGTGTGGTGCAGAGAATTAGAAAATAAAAACTTCACTACTTCCTTTTTGAATAAAATTCTTTCCCATCTTGTTTTACTCCGTTCCCCCATTAAGCTAACAATTATGCATTCTGTAGTGGTGTTTCCTTTATACTCATTATCCAAACAGTCTTTCTATAAGTGACACACACAAAATGCTGGCGGAACGCACTATAGGAAGAAGCACTGTCGACGTTTCGGGCCGAGACCCTTCGTCAGGCCAATCCGAATCTCAATAATTCTCAATCCCACCAACCCCTTAGCTTCTGATTTGCCGGGTGGAAGGTCTTTATCCACCGCTGGAATTGTATCAGCTTTTGTAACTCAATCTCTCCGTGCAGGTTGAGACCCATAAGAAGACCCATAAAACTCATAAGAAGTGGGCCAATGAGTTTCTAACAGTAAATCTGACCGACCGCTAGAATACATTGTTTTAAGAATCATCAAAACCGAAAAGGCATGTGAATAAATTAGATATTTACACGGAGAAATTTCCTCCACCCAGTGTAAGCCTAAAATGATGGCAACAAATTCTTCTCTATGTACTGATATAATGGTTCGTAAGTTGTTTCTTTGTCGTTACCTGTAATTAAGGCACAGTAACATCCAGAGGAACATCTCAGTTGTTATATTTTGATTTTTCAGCAACAGTTAATATATCATAATAGTTTTCCAAAATATACTGATGAACCAACAGACTCTCGGACATTGCAGAATTCTTAGACTTATTAAACTGTGACCTAAAATCAGCTAGTCAGAGGCAGAACAAGATGGGGTTTCAGAGAACGTGACATTGGGGAATATTGCATAATCCCACATTCCCATCTTCCCAGCGCGATAAGATCCCAGCCACCTAAACTTGAAAACGCTCTTCGTGTGATGTTGCCAACCGTCCTCGAACACAACTTCAACAGGATGGTAATTTATTTGTCCCGTCTGATGAATCCAGTTTGTTAATATCAACTGCAATCTCCGCAATTATACTTGGCTCATTTCAACCAGTAAAGCTGAAACAGGGCACCACCTTATTGCGCCAGAACACTTCCGAACACTTTAAAATTGAAGATGACGCTGATCTACAAGTCACACAACCATAATCAAGAACAGATCCAATTAAACAAATGAACATGGTCCACTATGATATTCATGTAGCTCCCCAGAATACCCATATAGACAATTGAGAATATTTAATGTTATTATTTTCTGATATGGCGCTTCCATGCCAGCTGATTATCCACCCACATGCCTGGAAATCTTCCCGCTGTCACGTCTTGAAGAGTTTGACCATATCATTTCAAATCGACTGCATGCCTATTAATCACATTTATAAAACACAGAACTTGTTCATGAGCTACTGAAAGCTTAAATTTTCATATGTTTGCCGACTGTTCAAAATTAATAGCTGCTAATTGGATCCAATATACAGTATAATTGCAATTTACGCCTTTAAGCCATAAAGCTCCATCATCTGCATATAGTGATTTACACACCTCGGTGCCTGTCTCAGAGAGAATATCATTTAACATAATATTAGATAATAAAGGGTTACAAATACGGCGTTGTGGGTTCCCACCCGTACCAGCACCGACCGTCCAAATATAAAACTCAGACAAAGTCTCGCAGTCTCCTGCTCAATCCTCATTTCCATAAAGCCATAAGACATGGAAGCAGAGTCAGGCCATCCGGCCCATCGAGTCTGCTCCACCATTCACTCATGGTTGATCCTTTCTTTCCGTCCTCCTCAACCCCAGCTACCGGCCTTCTCCCCTGAACCTCTGATGCCATGTCCAATCGAGAAACTATCAATGTCTGCCTTAAATGCACCCAACGCCGTGGGCTCTGCAGCGGCATGTGGTAAGAAATTCCACAAATTCACCACCCTTTGTCTGAAAGAATTTCTCCACATCTCTGTTTTGAAACGGCGCCCCTCTCTCCTGAGGCTATGCCCTCTTATCCTAAACTCTCCCACCATGGGAAACATCCTTTCCATAATTCAATCCAAAGTCCTTCCGGACTCCGCCTCCCGCTACGGACATGTAAGACTTAGTTGCTTATTCTCCGTCTTTAATCTCTCCATTTTCCGATTTAAACTTTGAAATTTTAACTTTATTCAGTCGAATTTGTATAACAATAGTTATAATTATGGCTACTTCGAAGAGCACCAGGCGAAATCCCGACCCCTCTAACGGAAAATCTAAACAAAGCTGACGAGCTCTCGGAAGAAGCCCCATGGGTCAAGAGATTTGAATCTCGAATCACCGGTATCTGCACTGAAATAACTCAACTAAAAGAGAAATTTGAAGAAAGAATTGACTCTCAGAGCCTCGATCTTCAAGAAGTTAATCGAAATGCGGCTGACCTTTCTTCTCGTTTGGGAAAGGCTCAACAACGGATCGTGGATTTGGAAGCTCGATCGCGTCGGAATAATATTCGAATTGTTGGATTCAAAGAGAAATCAGAATCTGCCGACACACTGGATTATTTTGCTAAAATGTTTCAGTCTTTATTTCCGGAGGTTTGTTCGCAAACCCCGGAGCTTGAATCGGCTCACAGAACAGGTGCTTTAAAACCTTTGGATGAAGGTAAAAACAGGCATGTTGTTGTGCGTTTTCTCCGTCTCAGAGACAAGGACCGCATTATTAAACTTGCAAGAAAACAAAGATTATTTCAATTTCAAGTTTCAGAAGTTCGTCTTTTTCAAGATTTTCCACGTTAAATTGTTAAGAATCGTGCTGCATTTGTCTCTTCTATGAAATTAGCTTTTTTAAAAAAGCTCTTTCCATTATTACAATAGCCAGCCAAATTAAGGTATTTTGTTAATAATTCTGGAGTTTGTATTTTTGATGATACAGCCGAAGCATTGCGTTTTATTAACTCTTTGTCTGACGAGTCCGATGGCGAATCTGAAGTCTTAAGTTTGAATAATTTATAATAATTTGACTGTCTCGTGGTGTAAAGCGATGAAATTGGAAGGTTTGATGGTTATAGAAAGTTTTTACCTTAAAATGTATTCTCTGCTTCGAAAAAGACTGGTTCGGATGGTTTTAACCTTCGAAGATATAGCGGGAGAACTGTTGAAAGAATGTAGATAATTCCGAAGCATCTAGTTTTTTTCTCTCTGTAGCATTTAAATGAAACAACTGTGTTTTTTTGTTCTGTATGCTTTTTTTAAAAGCTTTTTGTTAAGTAATTGCTTGGATTTCTGCATGTTTTAAAGAAATACTGGACAATTCAAAGATGGCGATTGTTTTTCCTTTTGTGCAATTATTTCAATCACGACGAGTCTGAAGCCTGAAGTTTGAATGATTTATAATGGCTTGAGTGTCTCGCGGTGTAAACACTGATAAGACTGGAAGATCTGGTGGTCACAGGAAGTTTTTTTGCTGAAAATTCATTTTTATTTCTGACAAAGACAGGTTTGGACGGTTTTAACCTCTGAAGATATAGTGGGAGAACTGTTGATAGGCTGTAGTTAAGTTTGAACTATCCAGAACTTTATTCTTTTTGCAGCATTTGAATGAATTAATTGTTTTTTTAAAATTCTGTATGCTTTATTGAAGATTTTCAAGTAATTATCTGGTTTTTCTTGAGTCTTAAAGACAGATTGGATAATTTAAAGATGGCGATTGTTTTTCTTTTGTGCAAATATTTCAAGAATTGTTTTGGATGTGTTTTTCTTCCCTTACCTAATACTATGAAGGTTACTTTCAAATTGAAGGTCGTTCTGTTTTATAGGGAAAACGCTATCCTTTCAAGTTAACTATACTGAGATATATGTCGACTATAATCAGATTTATGTCCGGGAGAGGGAGACAGAGATTACTTTTTTTTATTATTCACGTAGGCGGAGCTATAACAGCATCGATGCTTTTTCCTGGGACCTGCGTCGATAGATGTCGACTTTTTTTCTGGGCTTTGTAATTTGGGTGTTGTTCTTTTTTCTTTATTACCCCCATTATGGAATCCCGTATTATTTTTATTATTATTCATCTCCGCCATTTTCGATCACTTTATCCTGAAAATATTTTAACTAAAATCATCTCTATGAATCAAACGGGCTTTATTACAGGCCGTTCTCCCCTTCCCCCACCACCACTCTGCAATCCCCTCTCCCTCAGATCTCATCGTCAACTCCTCGGCCCTCAGAGGCTCCATCTTCCTCTCACCCCAACCCTTCCCTCTCCGCTGACACGACCAGCCTCCCTCCTCCCTCTGATCCGATCTCTCATCCGTGCCGGGTCTTTACCATTCCCTCCGACCTTCAACTCTCTGAGGCACAGCGCTCTGTCCTCAGTGAGGGCCTCAGCTTTATCCCTCTTCGCCCACACCTCAGTGAGTTCCGCGTACGCCATGACGCTGAACTCATCTTCCGCCGGCTCCGTCACCGAGCTTACTTCGTTGGCAAGGACTCCTCTGCACCCAGCGATGACCCATTCTCCCGTCTTTTACCCTCCTCCTCTTCATGGACACCCCGCTCTGGTCTTCTGCCTGCCCTGGATCTCTTTATTGCTAATTGCCGACGGGACATCGACCGTCTCGACTTCACCACACACTGTTCCAATTCCAACCTAACTCCTTCCGAACGCCCTCCTCTCCGCTCCCTCCACAACAAACCCGAGGTCCCGCATGCCGAGGTCGTCGATTTCATTAACTTTCCCTCCAACTTTCAACCTGCCCTCAAATTTACCTGGTCCATTTCCGAAACCTCCCTACCCTTTCTTGATCTTTCTGTCTCCATCTCTGGATATCTACTGATATCTACTATAAGCCTACAGACTCTCACAGCTACCTGGACTATTCCTCTTCCCACCCTGTCTCTCGCAAAAATGCTATCCCCTTCTCACAATTCCTCCGTCTCCGCTGCAGCTGCTCTCAGGATGAGGTTTTTCATTCCAGGACGAAGGAGATGGCTTCCTTTTTTAAACAAACGGGCTTCCCTTCGTCCACCATCAACTCTGCTCTCAAACGCTTCTCTCCCATTTCCCGCACATCTGCCCTCACTCTATCCTCCCGCCACCCCACTCGGGATAGGGTTCTCCTTGTCCTCAGCTACCACCCCACCAGCCTCCAGGTCCAACGTATAATTCTCTGTAACTTCCGCCACCTCCAACTGGTTCCCACTACCAAGCACATCTTTCCCTCCCCCACCTCTTTCTGCTTTTCGCAGGGAGCGCTCCTAACGCGACTCCCTTGTCCACTCGTCCCCCCCATCCATTCCCACCGATCTCCCTCCTGGCACTTATCCTTGTAAGCGGAACAATTGCTACACCTGTCCTTACACTTCCTCTCTCACCACCATTCAGAGCCCCAGACAGTCCTTCCAGGTGAGGTGACACTTCACCTGTGAGCCGGCTGGTGTGGTATACTGTGTCCGATGCTCCCGGCGGGGCCTTTTGTATATTGTTGAGACCCGACGCAGATTGGGAGACCGTTTCGCTGAACACTTACCCTCGGTCCGCCAGAAAAAGCAGGATCTCCCAGTGGCCACATATTTTAATTCCACGTCCCATTCCCATTCTGATATGTCTATCCATGGACTCCTCTACTGTCAAAATGAATACAAACTCAGGTTGGAGCAACAACAGCTTATATACCGGCTGGGTAGCCTCCAAACTGATGGCATGAACATTGACTTCTCTAACTTCCGTTAATGCCCCATCCTCCCCTTCTTACCCCATCCCTGACATATATAGTTGTTTGCCTGTTCTCCATCCCCTCTGGTGCGTCCCCCCACCTTTCTTTCTCCCGAGGCCTCCTGCCCCATGATCATTTCCCTTCTCCAGCTGGGTATCACTTTCACCAATCACCTTTCCAGCTCTTAGCTTCATCCCACCCCTCCCGTCTTCTCCTATCATTTCGCATTTCCCCCTCCCCCCACTATTTTCAAATCTCTCACTATCTTTCTTTTCGGTTAGTCCTGACGAAGGGTCTCGGCCCGAAACATCAACAGTGCTTCTCCTTATAGATGCTGCCTGGCCTGCTGTGTTACACCAGCATTTTGTGTGTGTTGTTGTTTGAATTTCCAGCATCTGCAGATTTCCTCGTGTTTGCAGCCACTGTTGAATCCATTTTACTACTTCAATATTAATACCTAACGGTTGAACCTTCCTAACTAACCTTCCATGCAGCAGGTTTGTCAAAGGCCTTACTGAAGTCCATATAGCCAACATCCACTGCTTTACCATCGTCAAGTTTCCTAGTAACCTCTTCAAAAAGTTCAATAAGGTTTGTCAAACATGACCTTCCACCCACAAATCCATGTTGACTGTTCCTGATCATGCCCGACATCAGATAACATGGCGAGTCCCGGTAGCTTCTTTACTTGTACAGTTGTAGCAGTGTATGCTCATAAGCCTACTCTCAAAATTCCAACCTGATCACCATGGATCAGCCTGGGGAGGCCATAATAAATGAAATACCGCTCCCATGGAAATTTGGCCACCGTGGACGCCCTCTGATCCTTGGTAGGGAAAGCCTGCGCATATCTGGTGCAGTGATCCGTAATGACTAATACATTGGCCGTGTTGCTACATCGGGGTCTATCAACAGGAAATCCATACACACCAGGTCCAGAGGTCCTGCACTCTGTAAATGTGACAAGGGAGCTGCCCGCGTAGACAGTCTCTTCCGTCTTATGGATCGAATGCACGACTTGAAGTATTCTTCTCCGTCCAGCTTCATTAGCGGCCGGTAGAACCAATCTCTGAGCAATGGATTGGTCTTTTCAAACCCCAAATGGCCAGAATCATCAGGAAGTGACTTCAACACTGTCCTCCGATCCTTCTCAGGCTGAATCGGCTGAGAAGGCCGAGGCTGGTCCGAAGGCGACATGACCCGGTATAAACACCGCAGCAGAGACACAAGAGACACAGGCCTTCAGTTAATCTGCTCTACCGGTCTATAAATGAAAAATAAAATGATTCCAGACACAGTCATTTCAAATGGTTTCATTTATTTTCACTCACACGGTTACCGCAGTTTGTAGACAGTACAATGACCCCCAAAGATCCGAGGGACCGTCTGGGGTGTCCTGAAATAATAACTGGGTTAGTGGGGTCAGGTGATCCACACCTTGCACAGGTGACACCGCTGGTGGGGAGGGCATTATTACTCTATATTCAACTGAGCATGTGGACACTGATCTATGAGCTTAGCTGAGGCATTTGTTGTGGAATAAAACTGGAGCATGTTAGAATCCCAGTTTAAATTTTTCCATTTCTGCATCGGGAAAAAGTTATTACTGCTTGGTCAGGTGACCCGCAGACCAACAGTAGAATTTCCTGGTCCTTCTCGGCCAGGCAGAGGCAGAGTTAAACCTTCAGTCTGCCTTTGCTGGAGATGGTTTAGAGGTTGGATTTGACGGTTGGTCTATGTGTGGCCTCTGTCGGTCGTGGTCGACCATGGGTACTGCGCCTCCGGTAGTCACGGGGAGTGGCCTCTCCAGGGCGTGGTCCACCATGGGTACTGCGCCTCCGGTAGTCACCGGGAGTGACCTCTCCAGGGCGTGGTCCACCATGGGTACTGCGCCTCCGGTAGTCACCGGGAGTGACCTCTCCAGGGCGTGGTCCACCATGGGTACTGCGCCTCTGGTAGTCACCGGGAGTGGACTCTCCAGGGCGTGGTCCACCATGGGTACTGCGCCTCCGGTAGTCACCGGGAGTAGCCTTTCCAGGGCGTGGTCCACCATCAGTACTGCGCCTCCGGTAGTCACGGGGTGTAGCCTCTCCAGGGCGTGGTCCACCATGGGTACTGCGCCTCCGGTAGTCACCGGGAGTGGCCTCTCCAGGGCGTGGTCCACCATGGGTACTACGCCTTCAGTAGTCACCGGGAGTGACCTCTCCAGGGCGTGGTCCACCATGGGTACTGCGCCTCCGGTAGTCACCGGGAGTGGCCTCTCCAGGGCGCAAGCCAGGGCAGAGCTGATATGGCGATCCGTCTGTTCCCATGCAGTGGGACACCCCCCCCCCCCACCCTCCACGCTGATGACAGGTCCAAAGGAACGACGAAAGTCGATACAGCCTGGAGTCAGCAGATTCGCGGGGGTTGCCACGCCGGTGCTGGGTACAGCAGTCAGCCGCCTTCGGGACTCCGACCCGGGATTCTTCCTCGGAGTTTACTCCCAAAGCCTTTCCCGTGAGCGGGTACAGCCGCAAGGCAGCGGAGGTTTGAAATCGGAGTTTTCCCTCTCCCAGATGAGCTACCATCCGTGGTTAACGAGCCCCATCTGCCCGGGGCAACTGGTTTCAAGGTGCCAGTGGCCCTCCTTTGCCTCTTCTCCTGTCAGTGAGAACAGCTCCGCCACGTGAAGGCCAGGAGTCGGATCTGGTTGTCAGAAGTTGTTTGAAACGCGCGCCATGAAGAGCATTTGTTTAGCAGTGGGAACTCGTCCCCACTACCATCCTTCGGGTGTTACCACCTTTGGAGTCTAGAGAATAGTTATATGGGAAAGGTAAAAAAAAAACAAAGTTGTTATTCTGGTGCAAGCCACTGTATATTTATAGTTTTTTCTACATAAGAATGTTTTTATTTGTTTCTTTGTAAATACCTTTCTTCAGTACAACCGTTTGGCTGCTTTTGTACTTTTTCCATCTTGCATTAAGCAAAACCCCTTGCACTAACGTGCTGGTGTGGACTGCCGTCAGTTTGATTTTCAACTGGTGACCCTCGTCGTGTACACTACCCCACACCTGATAGCGAGGTGTGACACCCCCAAATACACATGAGATTTTCCCAGAGCTAAAACCATTTCAAACAGTTCACAAATTAGCTGCCTCCACCTTACAGAATAGCAAAACCAAAGTTCAAAGTTCAAACCGTATTTATTAAAGTACCCGGAGATTCATCACACACCAATCCGTGTGTACCCCAAATCTACCCGCACACCCAAATCTATCCACACAATCAAATTCGAGTGCACGCGCTTATTCGACAATACACACATAAATTTATGCACATCCCCATATAAGTGTACATCCCCATATTACCCGACACATCCCTAGATCTGTGCCCATCCCAAAATCCATGTGCAGCCCCAAATCCCAATGCATCCCACAAATGAGTGTGCACCGTCAAATCCACCGACATCCCTAAATCTGTGTGCAAACACAAATCTATATGCACCGTCAGATCCGTGTGCAGCCCAAACCCGCTGACACCCCCACGTGAAAATTAGATTATCCCAGAGCAAGAACAGTATCAAACAGTTCATTTGAATCATTTCAAGAATCAGCGAGAATCATTTCAAACTGCTCAGTAAGTAGCTGCCTCCGCCTTAAACTAACATCAAGAACAAAGTTCAAAGTGCATCTGTTATTAAGGTATGAAAAATGAAAAGCGTTCTTTTTCCTCACGACCCCAAATCTGTGAGCACCCCCAAATCGGTGTGCACCCCCAAATCGGTGTGCACCCACTTAACTATGCGCATCCCTCAAATCTGTGAGCACCCCCAAATCGGTGTGCACCCACTTAACTATGCGCATCCCTCAAATCTGTGTACATTCCCAAATCGGTGTGCACCCACTTAACCATGCGCATCCCTCAAATCTGTGAGCACCCCCGAATCGGTGTGCACCCACTTAACTATGCGCACCCCCAAATCTGTGTACATTCCCAAATCGGTGTGCACCCACTTAACTATGCGCATCCCTCAAATCTGTGTACATTCCCAAATCCCAAACCTTCCAAATGCACGTTAGATTATACCAGAGCAAGAATCATTTCAAACATTTCCCAAATACCTACCCCACCTTAAAAAAATATCAAGAACAAAGTTCAAACTTCGAAGTGTATTTATTATTAAAGTATCTATAAATAACAACCTCACTCTCACGGGACAGGAACGACACGCTGATGGGTCAAAGCGTTTGTTTCTGCACTGCGGTTTCTTTGTCTCTCGCGTGAGAGGAACAACAGGGTGACGGGCCGAAGGGTAGTCTATGTGCTGTGGTGTTTGTGACTGACTCTAACGTTGGGAAATTATATGCAGAGTTAAAAGGGTTAAAGCCTAACTGAGTTATTGGCAGCCTGACAAGTCGTGCTGTGAGAATAAAGTATGAACAAAGAAGTGTTTGCTACAAGAGAAGCTGCACAGTGTCCCTTATCAGAGTATGTGTGTGATAAGGAATATTTTTAACAGCTGCGGACTCTGTGCTCAGAAACAGACCCTTCGTACATCATCCTGACTGTGAGAGTCAATTACAGACACAACACCACATAGACCGTTAGGCCCCTTATCCTGCTGTTCATGTCACATTAGAGTCAAGCACAGACGTGAGAGAGAAGGAAAGGCGTTTCGGCACATCATCATGCAGATTCTGTCCGATTACATTGAAACACAGACACGACAGCACAGAAACACTCTTTCAGCTCATCTTCCTGCTCGTTCTATCCCATTGTCCACAGAAACTGTAGCACTGGGAGAGACGCTTCAGCCCATCAAGGTACCCATTCTATCCCATTATCAGTCGAAACTATAGCACAGGAAGAGGCATTTCGGCCATTACTCCTGCCGCATCTCTCCATTAGAATCAGTCACAGATACTACGGCATAGAAACAAACTCTCCGGCCTATCTTCCTGTTGTTCCTTTCACGTTAGAGTCAGTCACAGACACAGTACAGCAACGAAACAGACTGTGACTGAACAGGCTGGTAATGAGAATTCTCCGCTAACCTTGACCCTTTGTCCGGTTAGTCACTCCCCCTCGTTCTGTTCATGGTTTAGTTTCCCCAGTGTTTCACGCCCTTTTCCCTCCCGTTCCGCAGTTCTTGGGAGTTCACCATTTACACAGCCCACAGTGAAACAATGACTAGCTTGGCTAATCGAAACAATCCTTTCATTTAACTTGTACTGCTGGTCTATTACTCATAAAAAATAAGGCTTCTCGAGGCAGTCATTCCAAACACTTTCATTTGTTTTCACTCACACCGCTACAGGGGTTTGTAGACAGCAGAACTAACTGGGTTAGTAGTGTCAGCTGCCCCACACCCTGCACAGGTAACACCACTGGTGGGGAGGGCACTATTACTTTATATTCATCTGAGCATGTGTACACTGTTCTATGGATTTAACTGTGGCATATGTTGTGAAATAAAACGCGAGCATGTTAGAATCTCAGCCGGCGGAGGCAGATTTAAACGCCCAGTCTTTGGTTTGACGGTTGTGGAATAGTTATAAGGGAAAGTTAAAAGACAAAGTTTGTCGTTGAGAAAGCGTCTATATATTTGTACTTTTTGTGCATGGGCTTGTGTTTTCATTTGTTTCTTTATAAATACTTTTTTTCTCGACAAACCGTCCGTCGGTTTGTCTTTCAACAGGTGACCTCGTCGGGTTCTCTCCCCACACCTGATAGAGAAGTGTGACGCCCCCAAATGCACATCAGATTATCCCAGAGCAGGTCTCATTTCACACAGCTCACCAAATAGCTGCCTCCGCCTTACAAAAATAACAAAAAAAAAGAACAAAGTCCAACTTCAAGATTTATTTATTCATAAAGTACCTTGAGAGACATCACATCCGAAATCGACCTACACCCTCAAATTCGTGTGTACACTGCAAATATAACAAAGCACATAAATCTGTGCGCTCTCCCACATTCATGTGCAACCTCATATTTGAGAACACACCCCATATCAGTGTGTGCCCACAAACTGGCCGACACACTCCTAGATCTGTGTGCATCCCAAAATCCATATGCACCCCTAAATCCCAATGCACCCACACATCACTGAGCAGAGTGAAATCCACCGACACCCCCAAAACAGAGTGCAGCCCCTGTTTAGGGACACCACTAAACTTGTGTGCACAAAATCTATCTGCACCCCTAAATCAGTGTGCAGCCCCAACACGCTGACACCCCACCTGCACATCAGATTACACCCCCCAGCAAGAACAATTACAAACCGTTCACAAAATACCTGCCTCCACCTGACAAAAACAGCAAGAACAAAGTTCAGAATTCAAACTGTATTTATCAGTAAAGTAACTTTGAATGAAACAACCTTGAGATTCGTCACACCCCGAATCGACCTACACGCCCTACTTCCCCATGTTTGCTGACACACCCCTGAACCTGCGCTTATCCCCAAATGTGAGCACACTCCTCAACCCAGTCACACCTCTCATACATGGAATATTATCTCAGAGCAATAATCATGCCAAACTGTTCAGTAAATAGCGGCCTCCACCTTAAACTAACAGCAAGAACAAAGTTCAAGGTGCATTTATCATTAAAATATTCAAAAATGGAACAATCTTGTGTTTTGTCAAAGTACTAATTCCGCAAACACGGTGAATCCGTGTGCACCCACATATCAGTGTGCACCTCCAAATCTATGTACACTGCCGAATCCGTGCGCACCCCAAACCCGCTGACACTCTCCACATGCCCATTCGATTATCCCAGAGCAAGAATCATTTCAAACAGCTACCCCACCCTAAAAAATAGCAATAACAATGTTCAAACTTCGAATTGTATTCATTATTAAGGTATCTATAAATGAAACGACCTTGAGATTCGTCACACCCTCAGATGCGCCGACGCTGCCACATCTGCTTTGTGTGAGAAGCCAGAGTGTGGTATTAGATGGTCTCCTCTCTGAATAAAGGCCTGTGACCAGTGGAGTGCCGCAGCGATCGGTGCTGGGTCCGTTGTTGTTTACCATCGATATCAACGATCTGGATGATAATATGATACAGTACATCAGCAAGTTTCTGAATGCCACCAGGATTGGGGGTGTAATGGACAGTGAAGAAGGCTTTCATATTTTTTTTCAGCATGATCTGATCCAGCTGGAAAAATGGGCTGAAAATAGCAGATCGAATTCAGTGCAGACAAGAGGGAGGTGTTGCTCTTCCATAGAACCAAACAGGGTCGGTCTTACCAAGTGAACGGAAGGGCACTGAGGAGTGTAGAAGATCAAACGGATCTGGCAATACAGGTCTATAATTCATTCAAAGTGGCTTCAAAAGTATACAGATTGTTCGGAACATTGGCCTTCATAAATCAATGTATCGATTATAGGAGATGGGATGTAACGTGTGAGATACTGATGAGGCCTTGCTACGAGATCTGTGTTCAGTTATCGTCACCGAGCTACAGGAAAGCTGTAAATAAGGTTGAAAGGGTACAGGGGAAATTTACAAAGATGTTGCCAGGTCTGGATTATCTGAGTTAAAAACTGAATAGCTTAAAACTTTATCCTTGCAAAGTGCAAGATTGAGAGTAGATTTGATAGAGGTATACAGAATTATGGGGGTATAGATCGGCAAGGTTTCTCTGCTGACGTTGTGTGGGACTACAACCAAAAGTCATGGGCTAATGGTGAAAAGTGAGAAGCTTCAGCGGAACATGCAGGTAGCCTCTTCGCTCAATAGTTGAAATAGTTGCCAGCAGCTGGTCATTGTGAGCTCGATTACAAGGTTTAAGCGAAGTGTGGATAGGAACAAAAATGGTAGAGGTAGAGAAGACTATTTAATGGTTCAGCGTGGCCTGCGCGTTGCAAATAGCCTGATTCTTTGCTGTACTTCTCTATGATTCTAATTCTATTTTTTGTCCCTAATTAGGCCATACGTTTCCAAATGATTACAAATCGTTACACATCCTTTCAGCAGTACTAAGCGGGAATTCACCAATTCGGGGGACAGACTGTGGGTTCTGTTGGCGAGAATGAAACTCCGGAAAGGTATGTTGAATCTCACATGCCAGGGTGAGAAACACCTCGGATCGAGGAAGTAGTGTTCCTCAGTGAGTGGATGAGATGCTGGAGGTCGTAGTTTACAAGTGACAGAAATGTGTGCCCGGGAAACCTCTGTATCTAGTGATCATAATTCTATCAGTTTCAAGATAATTGTGAAGATTGATATAACTGGTCCTCGGAATCTGACTGTAGTTTGGAAACACTACAATTTCGATGTCATCGGCAGAGTTCAGGCCGGTGTAGATTGGGTCACAATGCTTTCTAAGTTGAAAACATTCAGCAGTGCAGAGTTTATATGTTCCTGTTGGAATAAAGGCCAAGGCTTCAGGGATCTTGATTTTAGAGACATACTGAGAGTCTGATTAAGACGAGGAAAGAGGCATAGACAGCTCGTATGAAATGAGTCACTCGGGAAGCATAAGAAAACATGAACTACTTCACAGGGAATTCAGCAGGAATCAAAGGAGGCATGAGTTTTCTCGAGCAGACAAGCTGAAGGAGAATCCCAAGGGTCTCTGGAGATATACGGAGAGGATGAGGATAGCAAGGGACAAAAATGGTGTCCATTGGCGATCAGAACAGTCTTCCAAGAGACGGGGGAAGATATTTTAAATGTTTTTTGTATCTGTATGTGCTTCAGTAACAGACACATGGACAAAGGAAATGGGACAGAACAGTACTGAGGTCATGGACCATATACGGATTATGGGGAAAGGGGTCTTTGCCGACTTGCGACAAATTATGGTGGATGAATGCCCAGGTCCAGATAGGGTGTCCTCCCCGGTTCATGTCGGTGGCTAATGCGGAAATTGCAGTGACCTTGGCAGGGGGATTTCAAATGTCCTCAGCCACGGGTGAGGTGCTGGAGATTAGCTTCCGTTGATCAAGGAAAGTTCCAAGAATAAGCCTGTAAATTAGAGACAGTTGCGTCTGACATCAGTCGTGGGTAACTTATTGGAAGACGTTTCAAGGGACAGGATATAGAAACTTCTGAATATCAATAGTATTCTGGTAAACTGGTTTTGCAGATGACACCTAAATTCAGAGCGTGAGTAGGTAGCGAAGTAGGTGATCAGAACTTTCAGCATGAATTAAGCAGCTGGAAAGAATTTCTAAAAATGACAGATGGAATTTAATGCAGATTAGTGAGAGGTGTTGCACTTTGGGAAGACCAAGCAGAGAAGGACATGCACAGTGAATGGTCGGCAATTGAGGAGTATGGGAGAATGGAGGAATCTGGGAATACAGGTCCATAATTCCTAGGCAGGTCGTAGATTGGGTCATAAATTGAGCTTTCGTCACATTGACCATCATAAGAGCAGATGATTCTACACGTGATAAAACCAAATGAAGATTCACATTGGCTCTTAATACGACAAGGGGATCGATCCAGGAACCATTTATGTGAACATCCTGTGAGCCCTCTCCAACGTCAGCCCATCCTTCCTAAGATAAGGGGCACAAAACTGCTCACAATACTCCAAGTGAGGCTTCACCAGTTGTTTATAAAGTCTCAACATTCCCTCCTCGCTTTTATATTCTAGTCTTCTCGAGGTGAATGCCAACACCGCACTTGCCTTCCTCATCACCGACTCAACCTGCAAATTAGTCTTCATGTAATCCTGAAGGAAGACTCCTCATTTTAAAAAAAAACAATCACCTAATAAATAGTCTACCCTTTTATTTATTCTACCAAAGTACATTATCAGAAACTGCTTGACAATATATTCCATCTGTTACATTCTGCCCTTTCTTCGGATCTGCCTAACACCTTCTGTAGCCTCTCTACTTCCTCAAATCTATCTGCGCTTTCACCTATCTTTGTATCATCCGCAAACTTGGCCACAAATCGCTCAATT
Organism: Hemitrygon akajei; assembly: GCF_048418815.1. Classification (NCBI taxonomy): domain Eukaryota; kingdom Metazoa; phylum Chordata; class Chondrichthyes; order Myliobatiformes; family Dasyatidae; genus Hemitrygon; species Hemitrygon akajei. The sequence goes on from NW_027331956.1 coordinate 3,218,506, forward strand.
CTGCCATCCAAGCCATTGACATATAATGTGAAAAGAAGCGGCCCCAACACAGCCCGCTGTGGAACACCACTAGTTACCGGCAGCCAACCAGAAAAGGTTCCTTTTATTCCCACGCTTCGTAACCCGCCAAACAGCCAATGTTTTCTACATACCAGCAGCTTTTGTGTAATACCATGTGCTCTTAATTTGTTTTGCAGAGTCATGTGTGGCACCTTGTCAAAGGCCTTTTGAAAATCCAAGCAGACAAATTCCTCTGTTTCTCTTTCGTCTACCCTGATTGTTATTTCCTCAAAGAATTCCAACAAAGTTTCAGGCAAGATTTTCCACTGACAAACCATGCTGACTACGGGCTATTCTATCATGTGCCTCCAGGAACCCCGAAACCACCTACTTAATAATCGACTGCAAACCACCGAGTAATACGATAATGTTTAACCTGACTCGGAATGTTTAAAGGAGATGTGCGATGCAAGTTTTCTTTTCACACTCATAGTGGTGGGTGCCTGGAATGAATGCCTGGGGAGGTGGTGGAGGCATCAGACGCGATAGAGGCTATTAGATACCACGTGAGTGTGAGGCGAATGAGGGATGTGGACCTTGTGCAGGCAGGAGAGTTTGGTATAGTAAGGCATTGAATGACCAGTTCAATTGGTTCAGAACAACACAGTGAGCAGAAGGGCCCGTACTGCTCCAAGTTGGTGAGATCACAGCTGGAGGACCGTGCGCACCTCTGGTTGGTCACCTCTGGAAGGACGTGATTAACCCGGAACGGCGGAGTAGGGATTCACGGCTTTTGCAGCCGGGACTGCAGGACTGGAGTCAGAAGGAGACTGGACAGTGACTGTCGCAGACGAGAGAAAATCTGCAGTAATCAAGGAGGTATCCTCCTTTTTCAAAGAAAGAGGCTACCTTTCTACCATAAACGCTGCCCTCAACCGCATCTCTTCCATTTCACGCACGTCTCCATCGCCTCTCTCTGCTCCTCTTTCCTCTTTTTCTTTCTTTCATGGCCTTCTGTCCCTTTCACCAACCAACTTCCCGATGAAACTCCCCCTCCCACTTTTACCAATCACCTAGTGTTTCGCACTCTCCTCCGCTCACTTTTTAAATCTACTCCTCAGTACTTTTCTCCAGTCCTGCTGAAGGGTTTCGGCCACAAACGTCACTGGGCATTTTCCATAGAGGCTGACTGGCCTGCTGAGTTCCTCCAGCACTTCGTGTGTGTTGCTTGGATAGTGACAGCATCCCGCACACTGACACTCCTCAGCCAATGAGGGCAATCTACTCACAGCGCTGGTCGCTGTGTGTGTGTGTGTGTGTGTGTGTGTGTGTGTGTGTGTGTGTGTGTGTGTGTGTGTGTGTGTGTGTGTGTGTGTGTGTGTGTGTGTGTGTGTTTGTTTGTGTGTGTGTTTGTGTGTGTGTGTGTGTGTGTGTGTGTGTGTGTGTCTGTTTCTCAGGACGGGCGGAGGCAGGGAGCTGGAGATGTCAGTCACAGTTTGTTATCAGAATCAAAGGAGTTTCCCGAGATTCAAAACTTCAAAGTAAATTTTATTATCAGAGGACAGATAAGTCGCAAATTGACCACCGAGATTTATTGTCCTGCGAATATACACAGAAAATCTATAAACAGTAACTATACCAGGATCAGAGAAAAATCAGCCAGAGTGCAGAAGACAACAAACTATGCAAAAGCAAATATGCAGAGATAGCGATAAATAACGAGACATGAAATAAACGCAACGGCTGCTGATAGATCTCTGGAGCTCTCTGGAGCAATCCGACAGGCTGAAGGCCAAGGGAGAACAGGGCGCAAAGGTCAACACGTGTTTTACAAAAGAAGAAACTGCAGCAGGGGTCTGCTTTGGCCCTCACTCAGAACATGACCGATCTTTGCCCTCAGTGCCACTTTCCTGAAACGTTCCCAGCATCGCGGAGCCCCTAAATTTGCGCTTTGAATTTAGAAACGTTGTGGAGAAATTTTCAAAGATCCGCTGCACTCTGGGTGGGGACCTTGGATTTTGAGTCTGTGAGACGCCCCAGCCAAGGGAGACATCATTCCTACCCCTACCCTGTAAATACCCTATGAGAATGAGTCTGTCCCAGTCAGACCACCTCTTATTTCTCTAATTCTGAGACAGGCCCACTGCAATAATTGATTGCGGGAGAATCTCAATGGATGGGCAAGCGAGTGTTTTTCACCTGTATTGTTCAAAAGCCTGGTGGCTGAGATATAGTAACTATTCCTGAACCTGGTGCGAGTCCTGAGGCTCTTCTACCTTCTACCTGATTGCAGCAGCGAGAAGGGAGCCTGGCCTGGGTGGTGAGCATCTCTGATGATGGATGCGGCTTTGCTATGATAGCGTTTCATTCCGATGTACTCGATGTTTGGGAGGGATCCACCCGAGATGTACCGGGCCGAATCCAGTATCTTGTGTCGGTTCATCAACCCTGCCCCTTTCCTTATAAAACTGGCAACACCACCCCTCTACCAACTAACCTGTCAAGCCTAACGACAAAATAATCCTGCACAAGAATAAAAACTTAAAATGTGCTGGTTTCCTGAACAGATATAACATCCGAAGAAACTGAAAATCAGAAATGAACTTCTTAAAGTCTTGACCATTATAAATCAGAGTACTCGCATTTCATTGCAATATTTTAATCCTATTATGTATGTTTACAAGAAGACTGGGATACAGATACCCCAGCCAACAAAACTTCATTTAAAGCTTCCCACAAAACACCAGTTACACCGAGATACCTTTCTGCAGCTTTCACAATAATTTTAATTTCCTCAGCAGGATGAGATGTCTGATCAGTACAATTCACCACATCGGTTATAAACATAACAAACTTCATTTTATCCAGCAGTGAAGTATCTTTGGTGAGAGAACTGTGATGCCGGCATATATCCACTGACGTCACAGTCTGTTCTCTGAGTGGGATCACTTTATCCAGTTTACCTGCTCTGCTTGCTGTACTTGTCCTTGAACTGGCCCTTCTGCCCACTGTGTTGTTCTGAACCAATTGAACTGGTCATTTCATGCCTTACTAAACCAATCCCTTCTGACTACACAAGGAACACATCCCTCCATTCTACTCACATTCACGTGGTATCTAATAGCCTCTATCACATCTGCTTCCACAACCACCCCTGACATTCACTCCAGACACCCACCACTATGGGAATGAAAAACAAAACTTGAAACGGAAATCTCCTTTAAACATTCTGAGTCAGGTTTTTAACGTCATTGTCTTTTCTAATTGTTTTTTTCAACAGCATCTATGCAGAAAAAAGATACAAAATTGCACTTAAATTACAAAATACCTCAATAGTGCAAAAAGGACCAATGAGGATGTATTCCCCCTTTCTCCTGAAGTGCATGCCCTCTCACATTCCTGTAAACATCTGTCAGATCTTCCTCAGTATCTGCCACTCGGGAGCAAATTCCCCGAGATTGTCCGGTCTCACTTTATCCAGGCAGCATCCTGTTTAGCCTCTTCCACTCACCATCCAAAACCTCCGCATTATTCCTGTATTCGAATGCAATTCTCCAGATGTGGTTAAACTAGAGATTTATACAACTGCAACATAACTGCCTGACAATGGAACCTCTATCTGGGAGTTATGAATTCGGATTCCAAGATCCCCCTGTAGATCAACACAGTCCAATCTCGCCCCATGAATATAACAGCAACGAGATAATGCTGAGGCTTTATAAGACACGAGTCAGGCCACACTTGGAGTATTGTCAACAGCGTTGGGCCCCACATCTCAGACAGGATGTGTTGTCATTGGAGAGAGTCCAGAGGAAGTTCAGAAAGATGTTTTCGGGAATGAAGGGGTTAAAGTATGAGGAGCACTTGAACATCTGCAGATGCTGGAAATTCAAACAACACACACAAAATGCTGGTGGAACACAGCAGGCCAGGCAGCATCTATAGGGAGAAACATTGTCGACGTTTCGGGCAGAGCCCCTTCATCAGGACTAACTGAAAGGAAAAGTAGTAAGAGATTTGAAAGTAGTGGGGGGAGGGGGAAATGCGAGATGATAGGAGAAGACCGGAGGGGGTGGGATGAAGCTAAGAGCTGGAAAGGTGATTGGCGAAAGGGATACAGAGCTGGAGAAGGGAAAGGATCATGGGACGGGAGGCCTCAGGAGAAAGAAAGGATGGGGGGAGCACCAGAGGGAGATAGAGATCAGGCAAACAACTGAATATGTCGGGGATGGGGTAAGAAGGGGAGGAGGGGCATTAACGGAAGTTAGAGAAGTCAATGTTCATGCCATCAGTTTGGAGGCTACCCAGCCGGTATATAAGGTGTTCTTTGACCCTGTGCTCACTGGAACTCAGAAAAATGCGGGCATCTCATTGAAACCTATCGAATGTTGAAAGGACTGGATAAGGTGGATGCGGAGAAGGTATTTCCTGTGGTTGGGCACAGCCACAAAGTCGAGGGGCCACCTTTTCAAACAGAGGTAAGCAGCTTATTTTTTTTATTAGCCACGGTGTATTGGATATGTGGAATGCTCTGCCACAGACTGCGGTGGAGGCCGAGTGTGTGGGTATATTCAAGGCGGAAGTTGATCGTTTCCTGATCAGTCAGGGCATCAAAGGATATGGCGGGAGGTCAGATATCTGGAATTGAGTGCGATCTGGGATCAGCCATGATGGAAAGGTGGCTGACTCAATGGGCTGAATGGCCTAATTCTGTTCCTATTCCTTATAAACTTATGAACACAAGCCCCCTCAATCATGATGAATCTCCTCTGCACTCTTCCAGCACAAAACATCCTTTGTACAGAATGCTAAGCGGAACTGAATGCAACTTTTCCAGAATGTTGTCCAGTCAGGCGGCAACTGTTGAGGGGAATAGAGTCGATGGTTGGGACAGAATCCCTCCCTTACGGCACTAACAGGCCCTTCGGCCCAACCTTTCCATGCTGTCCTCCTGTCCATTTGAACTAATCCCTCTGCCTGCCTTTGACACAGAACACAGAAATCTACAGCACATTACAGGCTCTTCAGCCCACAATGTTGTACCGACCATGTAACCTACTCTAGAGACTGCCTAGGATTTCCTAATCGTATATCCTTCTATGTTTCTAAGCTCCATCAACATATCTAAGAGTCTCTTAAAATATCCTATTGTATCCACCTCCACCATCGCTGCAGGCAGTGCATTCCATGCACCCACCACTCTCTGTGTAAGAAATTTACCCCTGACATTCCCTCAGTACCGACTTCCAAGCAGCTTATAACTACGTCCCCTCGTGTTAGTAACAACAAGCCTGGGAAAATGCCTCTGGCTATCCACGTGGTCAAAGCCTCTCATCATCTTATACACCTCTATCAGGTCACCTCTCATCCACCGTCGCTCCAAGAAGGAAAGGCCAAGTTCACTCAATCTATTCTCATAAGGCATGCTCTCCAATCCAAGAGCAACATCCTTGTAAATCTACTCTACACTCTCTATAGTATCCACATCCTTCCTGTAGTGAGGCAACCAGAACTGAACACAGGACTCCCAAGTGGGGTCCAACTAAGCCCACAGCCCTGCCGTGTTGGGGTACAATTACTTATGTACAGGTTAGGAGAAATATAGCTTCAACATCACTTCACAGCTCTTGAACTCATTCCCACGGTTGATGAAGGCCATCACACCAGACACCTTCTTAACAACACTGCCAACCTGCGCAGCAGCTTTGAGTGTCGTATGGATATGGACCCCAAGATCTCTCTGACACTCCACACTGCCAAGAGTCTTACCATTAATATTATATTCTGTGTTCAAATTTGACCTACAGAAATGAATCTCTTCATCTATGTTGAACTCAATCTGCCACTTCCCAGTTCTGCAGCCGAGGCGAGGAAATAGATTGCTGAGCCTCTGGCTAGGATCATTATGTCCTCATTGTCCACAGGAATGGTACTGGAGGATTGGAGGGAATGTTGTCCCCTTGTTCAAAAAGTGTAGTAGGGATACTCCGGATAATTGTAGACCATTGAGCCTTACATCTGTAATGGGAAAGCTGTTGGAAAAGATTCACAAAGATAGGATTTATTGGCATTTAGAGAATCATGGTCTGATCAGTGACAATCAGCATGGCTTTCTGAAGGGCAGATCGTGCCTAACAAGCCTGATGGAGTTCGTTTAGGAAGTGACCAGGCGTATAGATATGGGTACTGCAGTGAATGTAATCTACATGGATTTTAGTAATGCATTTGATAAGGTTCCACACGGTAGGCTTATTCAGAAAGTCAGAAGGCATGGGATCCAGGGATGTTTGACCAGGTGGATTCAGAATTGGCTTGCCTGCAGAAAGCAGAGAGTTGTGCTGGAGGGAGTACATTCGGATTGGAGGGTTGTGACTAGTGGTGTCCCACAAGGATCAGTTCTGGGAACCCTACTTTTCGTGATTTTTATTAGCGACCTGAATGTGGAGGTAGAAGGATGGGTTGGCAAGTTTGCAGAAGACACAAAGGTTGGTGGTGTTGTGGATAGTGCAGAGGATTGTCAAAGATTGCAGAGATACATTGATAGGATGCAGGAGAGGGCTGAGAAGTGGCAGATAGAGTTCAACCTGGAGAAGTGTGAGGTGGTACACTTTGGAAGGACAAACTCCAAGGCAGAGTACAAAGTAAATTTCAAGATACTTGGAAGTGTGAAGGAGCAGAAGGATCTGGGGCTACATGTCCACAGATGCCTGAAAGTTGCCTTGTAGGTAGACAGAGTCGTTAAGAAAGCTTATGGGGTGTTAGCTTTCATAAGTCGAGGGACAGAATTTAAGAGTGGCGATGTAATGATGCAGCTCTATAAAGCTCTGGTTGGGCCACACTTGGAGTACTCTGTCCAGTTCTGGTCACCTCACTATAAGAAGGATGTGGAAGCATTGAAAAGGGTACAGAGGAGATTTACCAGAATGCTGCCTTGTTTAGAGAGTATGGATTATGATCAGAGATTAAGGGAGCTAGGGCTTTACTCTCTGGAGAGAAGGAGGATGAGAGGAGAAATGGTAGAGGTATAGTTGATATTAAGGGGAATAGATAGAGTAGATAGCTAGCGCCTCTTCCCCAGGGCACCACTGCTCAATACAAGAAGACATGGCTTTAAGGTAAGGGGAGGGAAGTTCAAGGGGTATATTAGAGGAAATTCTATACTCAGAGAGTGGTTGGTGCGTGGAATGCACTGCCCGAGTCAGTGGTTGAGGCAGATACACTTTTGAAGTTTAAGAGATTACTAGACAGGTATATGGAGGAATTTAAGCTGAGGGAGGCAGAGTTTAAGGGTAGGCACAACATTGTGGGCCGAAGGGCCTGTACTGTGCTGTATTGTTCTATGTTCTATCTATTTCTCGCCGGAATCTCTCTTTTAATTTATTTTTTTTATTGAAGGCACGACACAGTAGAGAAAACGTAATGCATTACATTTTCCTCCATTTTGCTTTTATACCTTACCCCTAAACAACACAACGTCATCAGTGGGGCATTCTGGGAGTTGTAGTCATTGTCATCGCTCGCTCCCTGTCAAAGCATGTTTCGTCAGCCACCACAGACGTCACCGAAACAGACCCACCGAGGCACGAAGGGGAATCACACCCGTCCTTGTGGGCGCCGAGGCCGGCGACAACGACAGAAGCAAATAGCTGAGCTCCGCCATGGCGATGGAGCGGAAGAGGAGGGGCTGATCATGGGCCGATTTCTTCCAGCCTATCGTAGCTCAGGCTTGACACTAACCCCTGCTTTCATTGGCTGCAGTGCCTGTCGCTCAAATGGGTACTCAGAGGGTGATTAGTTTATGTGAACGTCAGTCAGCCTTCCGGTCTTTATGAGTTTGGATTTGGATTTATAACGGGACAGGAAGCAAATTGGGAGAAATGTGAGTTTTTATGTGATGGTGCATCAGTCTCTGAGTTACATTATTAACAATAAAAGGGCAAAGGCCGTGGTGAGGAAGGAGGTGATTTACTGGAGATTATATGGAGATAATATTGGAAGGGATATCAAACTTGGAATTGTTTGGGATATGATTTAGAAAATGGGATTTGTGGGGAACATAATATTCCAGTGTTGTTTAATGTGGGCAAAATGATTGTTACTGAAGCACGGAAGGTTGTGTTACTGGCTGGGTCATTTGCTGAGATTCATAATTCATAATCATAAACCAATTATATTTGTTTAATTTGATCTGTTCTTGATTATGTCTGTATGGCTTATGGATCAGCATCATCTTCAAATTAAAAAATGTTTGTATGTGATACAATTACAGACTTTAAGATTGTGTTCTGGTGCGGTAATATTGTCTCCTGTTTTGGCTTTACTGATTGCAATGGGACAATTGCCCTCAAAGTGACAGAGGTTCGAGTTGATGTCAACATACTGGATTAATTTGCGGGGGACAAGGAAACGATCATCCGGTTAAAGGTGTGCTGGAGGACGGTTGGGGACATCACAAGAAGAGTGTTTTTTGTTTTGGGTGGCTGGGTTCTTACCATGCTGGGAATATGGGTGTATTTGATGATACAATATGTCCCAATGTAGCTTTCACTGTAACCACACCTTGTTGTTTCCAATGACTTCAGTTGATTTAGGTTACACGATCGGATTCGGTTCTGCCTGAGAGTCTGTTGGTTCATCGGTATATTAATGAAAGTTATTATCATACAGTAACCATTTTTACAGATGAATCAAAAGATAAGTTAACTGGGGATGTTGGTGTGGCTGTTTTTGTGTGCCAGAATTGCAGGTAATGATAAAGAAATGACTTATAGTCATTTATCAGCATAAAAAGCAGAATTCTTTCCCAACTGTATAGGCTTACAGTGGGTGGAGGAAATTGGTCCTTATAATTTGCTCAGTTTTGATGAGTCTTAAACAGGTCATTCTGGCAGTAGGTCAGATTGACTGTTGGAAACTTGTCAAACGGTATTTCATATATAAAGTTTGATTTATATGTCTGCACATTATGGGCCCTGCACATCACACTGTTGAGGGAAATGATGGGGTTGACTGTTTAGCACCAAAAGCTGTTAAATGTTAAGCTGTGGATATAGACCTTCCACTTAGCAAATTAGAAGCTAAAGGGTTGGTAGTGTTAAGAATTAGGGGCTTATGGCAAGACGTAGGATAATGGACTTAAGGACAGACACCTTTACAGAATACATAAACCTGTTGGGTTTATAGAAGAATGGCTTAAAACAAGGGAAGGAATGATATTCACATGACTTAGAAATGTCCACACTATGCTTAATTATGCGTTGTAACTAATCGGAAAACTTCATTCTGTGTCGTGTACATTTTGTCATTATGAAACTGTCGAAACACATACTATTTCAGTGTGAAGCGTACAAGGCTGAAGAAAAATCAAATGCAGTCTTCAGTACAATCTTTGCGAGGGTAGATAACTATTAAATTATGAGACTGACTTTAAATCAATTCACAGTTTGAGCTGGAAAAGGCATGTAATAATTGTGTTAAACCTAAGGAAATGACATATAGGGTAGCAAAGGTGAGTGGGATGTTGGATTATTGGGATGCTCTTAAAATCCAACAAAAGGCAACGAAAAAAGCCATAAGAATGGTCAAGACGAAATATGAGGGCGAACTGGCCAGTAATATAAATCAGGATACTAAAAGTTTAGTTTTCAGTTACACGAAGAGTGAAAGGGAGATGAGAGTTGATACTGGACCACTGGAAAATGATGCTGGTGAAGTAGTAATGGGGGACAAAGAAATGGCAGATGAACTTAATGAACAATCTTCACTGTCTTTTCCGGTCAGCACCGCCCCCACTTGTCCCACTTAACCTGTCTCATACGGGTGAACTTTAGGACCCGGGGGACATCAGGACCTGCCGCCCGCAGCTGCTGCTGAATCCCCGGTGTTTCTGTTCGGTTGACGGATGCGGTGAACGAGTTAAAATTAATCGATCGACAATTCTCATGTCGTGTTTATTTCACTCCATAGAACCATAGAACACTACAGCACAGAAAACAGGCCATTTGGCACTTCTAGACTGTGCGGAAACTTTATCCGCTCGTCCCATTGACCTGCACCCAGTCCGTAACCCTCCAGACCTCTCCCATCCAGGTATCTATCCAATTTATTCTTAAAACTTAAGAGTGATCCCGCATTTACCATGTCAGATGGCAGCTCGTTCCACACTCCCACCACTCTCTGAGTGAAGAAGTTCCTCCTAATGTTCCCCCTAAAGCTTTCCCCTTTCACCCTAAAACCATGTCCTCTCGTATTTATCGTTCCTAATCTAAATGGAAAGAACCTACTCGCATTTACTGTCTATATCCCCCATAATTTTGTAAACCTCTATCAAATCTCCCCTCATTCTTCTACGCTTCAAGGAATAAAGTCCTAACCTGTTCAATCTTTCCCTGGAACTCAACTCCTGAAGACCTGGTAACATCCTAGTAAATCTCTGCACTCTTTCAATCTCTCCAACCTCTCCATGGATACCTCATGTCTGAACTTTCTGAACTAACCTCCCATGTGGGACCTTGTCAAAGGCCTTACTAAAGTTCATGTAGACAACATCCACAGCCTTTCCTTCACCTACTTTGTTGGTAACCTCTTCGAAAAACTCTTCAAGATTCATTAAACACGATCTACCATGCACAAAGCCATACTGACTATCCTTAATCAGCCCTTGGCTGTCCAAATACTTGTAAATCCGATCTCTCTGAACATCTTACAATAACTTACATACTACTGATGTCAGGCTCACTGGCCTGTAATTACCTGGTTTACTATTGGAGCCTTTTTTAAACAACGGAATAACAAGAGCTACCCTCCAATCCTCCGGCACTGCACCCGTGGCTGAGGACATTTTAAATATTTCTGTCAGGACCCCTGCAATTTCTACACTAGTCTCTCTCAAAGTCTGAGGAAATATCGAGTCAAACCCGGGGGATTTATCTACCTTTATTCGCTGTAAGGCAGCAAGCACCTCCTCCTCTTTAATCTACAAATGTTCCATGACACTACTGCTTGTTTCCCTTCCTTCCATATACACTATGCCAGTTTCCTGAGTAAATACTGATGCAAAAAAACTGTTTAAGATCTTCCCCCATCTCGTGAGGCTCCACACATAGACGACCACTCTGATCTTCTAGGGGACCAATTTTGTCCCTTACTATCCTTTTACTCTTAATATACTTGTAGAAACCCTTCAGATTTTCCTTCACATTATCTGCCAAAGCCACCTCATGTCTTCTTTTTTTCCTTCCTGATTTCCTTCTTTAGTATTTTCTTACGTTTTCTATACTCTTTAAGTAACTCATTTGCTCTTTGTTGCCTCTACCTGCTATACACTTCTCTCTTTTTCTTAACCAGATCGCCAATATCCCTTGAAAACCAAGGTTCCTTATGCCTGTTAACTTTGTCTTTAATCCTGGCAGGAACGTGCAAACTCTGCACCCTCAAAATTTCACATTTGGAGGCATTCCACTTACTGAACACATCCTTGTCAGGAAAAAGAAACTTACCCCAAACCACTCTTCCTAGATCTATTTTCATTTCCACAAAATTAGCCCTTCTGCTATTTAGAACCTCAACTCGAGGACCAGGCCTATCCTTATCCATAATTAACTTGAAACTAATGACATTATGGTCACTGGACCCAAAATGTTCACCTACACATACTTCTGTCACCTGACCTGTCTGGTTTCCTAATAGGAGATCAAGTATTGCATCCTCTCTCGTAGGTACCTCTATATATTGATTTAGAAAACTTTCCTGAAAACATTTCACAAACGCCAAGCCATCTAGCCCTATTACATTTTGGGAGTCCCAGTCAATATGTGGAAAGTTGAAATTCCCTCCTATTACAACTTAATGTTTCTTACATCAGTCTACTATCTTTATACAGATTTGCTCCTCCAATTCTCTCTGACTATTGGGCGGTCTATAATGCACCCCTATTAGTGTGGTCACACCTTTCCCGTTCTTCAGCTCCACCCATATGACCTCTGTAGACAAGCCCTCCGGGCTGTCGTGTCTACGCACAGCTGTGATATTTTCCCTGACTAGTAATGCCACTCCTCCCCCTTTCATCCCTCCCCCTCTATCACGTCTGAAACAACAAATATTTCTATCAGGTAGAAACCTTAGGTGAGAGGTTATCTTTTTGTATTAATGTATTAAAAATAAATTATAAATTCTACCAATGCGAATTACAAATTCTCTTACTAAAGGATTCATATTCAAAATACTATCCAACTAATTAGATTCTTGCATATATTGAAACTTAGATAATTATTTTTGTAAAAAATGTCTAACCTGAAGATATTGCAGAAAGTGTGTATGAGAGAGAGAATATTTGCTAATTAACTCTTCAAATCGACCATCACAAAATAAATGAAAATAAAAATAAATAAATCTGCAAAAAGAAAAACAGATCCCCTTAATCAGTAAAAATTAAACAAGATTGGGAGAGAGAACTTAATATGACCTTTGTTAATGAAGATGGTCAATTCTTCTTTGATATGTGCCAATCAGTGTTTAATTCAATTTAAAATTGTTCACTTACTATTTAACAAAGGGGAGACTATCCAAAATATTTCCTAACATAGACAATTATTGCGATAGGTGTAAAACTGAAGTAGCCACTTTTTCACATATGTTCTGGTCATGTTCTTCATTAAAATCTTTTTTAGAAATCTTTTTTTTCTACAATTTCTAAAGTTCTGAAAATTAATTTACAACCTAATGTACAAACCTTTGATTTCTGTCTATACATGCAGTCCTCGCATGACCTTTATCCTCCTCCACCTCACTATCTGCTCTAACACTCTGGTTCCCCTCCCTCTGCAAATGTAGTTTAACCCCCTCCACCCCCCCCCCGAGCAGCACTGGCAAATCTACCCGGAAGGATGTTTGTTCCCCTCCAGTTCAGGGGCAAACCGTCCCGTTGGAACAGGCCCCACCTTCCGGGGAACAAAGCCCAATTGTCCAGAAACATGAAGCCCTCCCTCCTGCACCATCTCCTTAGCCACGTATTTAGCTGCACTCTCCGCACATTTATATTTACAGGGACTTTACTCCTGACGCCGGTCCAGGGACCCGACCCGTTTACAGAACCGGAGCGGAACCGGAGCAGATTCTCAGCCACTGGTTTCCATCCCCAGTCCGGAAGAAAGGATAAAGTTTCCCCATGAATTTATTCCCAGTGAACGTGTGGAGATGGGACTTGGTCTCCGCGTTGTAAAATGAAACTGTCCCGGACTCGTAACTGAGATAAACTCCCAACCGCCCGGGGATGGGACCGGCAGGGAGACGGGATTTGGGGGAGGTGAGAACACGGTCCACGTCACAATCCCGATGTAACACGTCACCATCCCGCCCGATGACCCAGAATCCGGTCTCCGGACTCAGACTGACCCATCCCTTCCTCTCCACAGACTCTGCGGCGACACCCAGCCACCAGAACCGATTCCCCGTCACCTCCACCTCCCAGTAATGTCTTCCCGATGTGAATCCCTCCGATCCCAGCACACATTCCCAGTATGTGAATCTCTTCCCGGTGTCAGGGAGATTCCTCCGGGTCCCGGTATATCTCACACTCTTCCGATCCTCAGACACCTCGAGCCGCGGATACGCCGTTTTCACATCCAGGGTGACAGAGACTAGGGGGAGAAGCAGAGAATTAGAGAGTCCCCGGGGATCGGGGGGATATTCGGGGAGCGCGGCCCCGGGGATCGGGGGGAGACTCGGACAGAGCGGGATCAGGGGGAGACTCAGGCAGCGCGGCCCCGGGGATCGGGTGGAGGTTTGTCCCGATGAAAGCGGGTGGACAACTAATGTCTCCCCAAGGGTTTTCCGCTGGACAAGGGAAACATCCTCCCTCACTCCTGCCTGTTGACCCCTGAAAGAATTTTCTGTTTCCATGAGATCTCCTCTCATTCTTTGAACTGGGAACAGAGAACATAGAGCAGGACAGCACAGGAACAGGCCCTTCATACAATGTTCACATTCATTTGTGAGTGTGAAGTGGGGCAGTGTGATGGTTTGAGACAGTAAAAGAGGTGATAATGGGAACCAGTAGGGTAGAGATGAATGGCAGATTGCACCAGGAGAGGGAGGGGTGGAAAGCCTATGGGTGAACTGTGGGTGTAGACGTAATTAGAAGCTAGAGGGGGCAAAGATGGCAGATGAGGATGACTTTATCCCCTTTCCCACAACCCCATCCCCCGCAGCCCCTCATTAGGACAGGGGATGAATTTGCAGGGACCCTTAAGCAACACAGGTCCTGATGAAGTGTTTCAGTCTGAACCGTCAACTGTTTACTCTTTCCCACAGAAACTTCCCGGCCTGCTGTTCCAACAATTTGTGTGTGTTACACTGCTTTAAATATATTCAATTATTTGGCCTCCACAGCTGCCTGTGGATAAAGGAATTCCCCCTCATCTCTGTCCGAAATGGACGTCCCTGTAGTCGGAGGCTGTGCTTACCGTTCTCAACCCACCCACATCCTCCCAACAGCAACTCTCTCCCGACAGGTGTCAAAGAGATCTGGCGAGACCCTTCATCAGGACCTGTTTAGCTTGCATTACCAGCATCTGCAGATTTTCTCCTGTTTGATTTTTAAAGCGGATGTTGATAAGTAAACTTCTTGATTAGTCACCGAGTCTCAAAAGTTATGGGGAGGAGGCGGGAGAATAGGGTTGAGAGGAACCATGCCAGAATCTATTGACTTTCGAAAGATCATTGCTAATGCCTCCGCGATCTCCACAGCTACTTCCTTCAAAACACAAGGGTGCATTCCATCTGGTCCTGGAGATTTATCTACCCTTAGACTATTCAGCTTCCTCAGTACTTTCTCTGTTGTAATTGTGACTGCGCACACTTCTCTTCCCTGACACCCTTGAGTGTCCGGAATACTGCTGATATCTTCCTCAGTGAGGGCTGATGAAAATACTCGTTCAGTTCCTCAGCCATCTCCTTATCTCCCATTACAATTTCTCCAGCATCATTTTCTATCTGTCCTGTATCCACTCTCACCCGTTTTTTATTCTTTATATACTTGAAAAAGCTTTTAGTATCTTATTTGATATTATTTGCTCGCTTCCTTTTATAGTTCATCTTTTCCCTCTTAATGGCCTTCTTAGTTTCCTTTTGTAAGCTTTTAAAAACTTCCCAATCCTCTGTCTTCCCACTAATTTTTGCTTCCTTGAATGCCCTCTCCGTTGCTTTTACTTTGGCTTTGACTTCTCTTGTCAGCCACGGTCGCATCCTTTTTCCATTCGAAAACTTCTTCTTTTTTGGAATATATCTGTCTTGCACATTCCTCACTTCTCGCATAAACTCCAGCCACTGCTGCTCTGCCGTCCTCCCGCTAGTGTCCCTTTCCAGTCAAATTTGGCCAGTTCCTCTTTCATGCCATTGCAATTTCCTTTACTCCACTGAAATACCGACACATCGGATCTCTGTTTCTCTTTATCAAATTTCACAGTGAACTCAATCATGTTACGATCACTGCCTCCTAACGGTTCCTTGACCTCAATCTCTCTAATCACCTCTGGGTCATTACACAATATTCAATCCAGTACCTCTGATCCCTTGGTGGGCTCAACAATAAGCTGTTCTGAAAAGCCATCTCGTAGACATTCTACAAATTCTGTCTCTTGAGATCCAGTGTCGACCTGATTTTCCCAATCCACTCGCATGTTAAAATCCCCACAATAATCATAACACTGCCCTTCTGGCAAGCCTTTTCTATTTCCTGTTGTAATTTGTAGTCCACCTCACTGCAGCTGTTAGGAGGCCCGTATATAACTGCCATCAGGGTCCTTTTACCCCTGCTATTTCTTAGCTCAACCCAGAAAGGTTCTTCCGATCCTATGTCACCTCTTTCTAATGATTTAATATCATTTCTTACCAATAAAGCCACGCCACCCCCTCTGCCTACCTGCCTATCCTTCCGATACACCGTGTATACTTGGACGTTCAGCTCCCAGAGACATGCATCCTTTAGCCACGTCTAAGTGATGGCCACAAAATTATACCTGCCAATCTGTAGCTGTACGACAAGATCATCCACCTTATTCCTTATGCTGTGTGTATTTAAGTATAACACCTTAAGTCCAGTATTTGGTACTTTTTGTTTTGATTGCACTGCAACACATCCCAATGGCTGCAAATTTGCCCCATCACATGCCTGTCCTTCCTGATATCTTTACAGCTCACTATCTTAGATTTATTTCTGTTTTCCCCCTCCTCCACTCTATCATTCCGGTTTCCCATATCCCTGCCAAATTAGTTAAACCCTCCCTAACAGCTCTATTAAACATTCCTGCGATGGTTCAGGTGTAACCCGTCCTTTTTGATCAGGTAATACTTCCCCCAGAAGAGATCCCAATGATCCAAGAATCTGAAGCCCTGCCCCCTGCACCAGTCTCTCAGCCACACATTCATCTGCCTGATCCTACTATTCTTGCCCTCGCTAGCACGTGGCACATGTAGCAATCCTGAGATTACTACCCTGGAGTTCCTGCTTCTCAGCTTCATTCCTAACTCCTGGAAATCTCTCTTCAGGACCTCCTCCCTTTTCCTCTCCATGTCATTGGAACCAACATGTACCAAGACAGCTGGCTGCTCGCCCTCTCCCTTCAGAATATTCTGGACCCGATCCGAGACATACCGTACCCTGGCACCTGGGAGGCAGCACATCATGCGGGTATCTCTACCAGGCTCACAGAATCTCCTGTCTGTTCCTCTGACTATGGAATCCCCTATGACTACCGCATTCCTCTTCTCCCTCCTTCCCTCCTGCACAACAGCGCCAGGCTCAGTGCCAGAGACCCGGTCACCGTGGCCGTCCCCTGTCAGGTCATCCCCCTCAACAGCATCCGAAACGATATACGTTGCTGAGGGGGGCAGCCACAGGGGTGCTCTTCACTATCTGGGCATTTACCCTCCCTCTCCTGACAGTCACCCAGTTTTCTGACCCCTGTAGCCTAGGGATGACTACCTCCCTGTAGCTCCTGTCTATCACCTCTTCATTTTCTCTAATAAGCAGTAGGTCATCAAGCTGCAGCTCCAGATCCCTAACACGGTCTCCGAGGAGCTGAATCTCGGTTCACCTGATGCAGATGTGGCTATCAGGGAGGCTGCAGGTCTCCCAGGATTCCCACATCTGACACCCTGAACAAAGCACTGGCCCTGCAGACATGCTACCTAATTCTACAGGAATGAAACAAAGAAAGCTAGGTCTACTCACCCACTTACTTCGCCAAACACATGAACTTTTTAAACCGTTAGTTAATGTGCCCTGCTGTTCCCCCGTCCGTCCGGGCCGATTTGCCAAGGGGAGAAAAAGAGTCGGTGCCTCGCTCTCGGCTCTTTTCGTTACTGCCTAAGCCCGTTGAGCCAAAGCCCTACACTCTGCTGCCACCCACTCCGCTGCCCACTGTATAGGGTGGTCATCTTTTTAAACTCTCCGCGCTGTCCTGCGCAGTCTCGCCGTTCTTGTACGTCAAGTTTTTTACAGAACCGCCTTCCTTCAGAATTTAGCTCCCACGGAGCTAGGGCCTTCTTGTCCCAATCTAAAAAAACACCTTCAGTCCTGTATTCATCAGCCTATTCCACACTGTCCACATGAAATTCAGCAAGGCCTTTGATGTCGATGATAGACCACACTTGGAGCATTGTCTGCATTTCCGGTTCCCGAATATGGGGAGGATGTCATTACACTGGACAGGAGGCTTCAGGAGGATGTTACCAGGACTGGGGGCTTGGGTTAAAAGCAGAGAGTGGATAAGCTTGGGCTATTCAGCTGTAGTGTAGGATGTTCAGGTATGACCCCTTATTGAGGTAAGTAATTTATAAGGAGCTTAAATAACGTTTCTTCTTCCAAGAAATGGGAGTACAGAACTAGAGGCCACAGATTGAAAGTGAGACGGGAAATTTTTCTGAGTGGTCTATCGGGTAACATTCTCATAGAGAGGGAGATTGGTAAATTGAATTTGCCCTCAAACACTGTAGAAAAAGGTAAAAATAAAATATTTTAAAATAAATTTGGGCAGGTACACAGATGGGAAATGGTTAGAGGGATGGGGGGGGGGGGGCAAACACACAAAAACGGGCCAGGCTCAAGAAGACATCTTAGTCTTGCTGACTGATGAAGTGGGCCGTAGGTTCAACATCCATCAAACCCTCCCAGATCATCATCCTGAGGAATCTCACCCCGGAGTCTGTCTGTGAAGTGTTGATGTGACGTCACGTCAGAGGGCAGCTCAGCGCCACAGAACAGACAGACTGGGTAAGGACGGCAGATTTCAATCCTAAATGGGAAGTTGTGCCTGTTTCTGTGGCTGTGTGTCACACTTGATTGAGTTGTTTAAATGAATAAATGACTGTCTCTGAAGAGACTGGTTTCCAGGTTACTGAGGGAAATAACAACGTACATTGCTGAGGCACTGGCTACAATCTGCCAATCCTTCCTGTGTATGTGTGTGAGGGAGCTTTGCCAGGCCGTTTATGCTGTGTGTGCTTCTCCCGAGATGAAATCTTGACCCATGTCAATGCTTGTTGGTGTGTCCGAGCTCATTCTCACAATGCTTCAATGTAGTGGTCTGATCACCATAAGACATAGGAGCAGAATTAGGCCATTTGCCTATCGAGTCTGCTCTGCCATTCAATCATCATGGATGATCCTTTTTTTCCTTCCCCAGCCGCACTCCCTGGTCTTCTCCCTGTAACCTTTTATGCTGCGTCTAATCTAGAACCTACCAAGCTCTGCCTTAAATGCACACAACGTTCCACAAATTCACCAGCTGCAAGCTCATATTTCTTTGCATCTGTTTTAAATAGACTCCCCTCTATCTTGAGGTAGTGCCCTCTTGTCCTAAGCTCCACTGCCATGGGAAACATCCTTTCCACATCTACCCTGTCTAGGCCTTTCAACATTCAAAAGGTTTCAATGAGATCCCCCCTCATCTTTCTAAATTCCAGCGAGTACAGACACAGAGCTATCAAACGTCCCTCATATGATAACTCTTTCATTCCCGGAATCATCCTTATCAAATGAAACTTCTGCAATGCCAGCACATCTCTTCTTAGATGAGGAGCAAAAAATTGTTCACAATATTCAAGGTGAGGCTTCACCAGTGCCTTATAAGCCTCAGCATCACATCCCTGCTCTTGGATTGAATGCTATTCTAAACCCCTTGAATTAGATAGATAGATAGATAGATAGATAGATAGATACTTTATTCATCCCCATGGGGAAATTCAACTTTTTTCCAATGTCCCATACACTTGCTGTAGCAAAACTAATTACATACAATACTTAACTCAGTAAAAAAATATGATATGCATCTAAATCACCGTCTCAAAAAGCATTAATAGCTTTTAAAAAAGTTCTTAAGTCCTGGAGGTAGAATTGTAAAGCCTAATGGCATTGGGGAGTATTGACCTCTTCATCCTGTCTGAGGAGCATTGCATCGATAGTAACCTGTCACTGAAACTGCTTCTCTGTCTCTGGATGGTGCTATGTAGAGGATGTTCAGAGTTTTCCATAATTGACCGTAGCCTACTCAGCGCCCTTCGCTCAGCTACCGATGTTAAACTCTCCAGTACTTTGCCCACGACAGAGCCCGCCTTCCTTACCAGCTTATTAAGACGTGAGGCGTCCCTCTTCTTAATGCTTCCTCCCCAACACGCCACCACAAAGAAGAGGGCGCTCTCCACAACTGACCTATAGAACAACTTCAGCATCTCACTGCAGACATTGAATGAATGCTATTCTAAACCACAGATTAAAATCCAGGAGCAACAGGCTCCAGGACAGCTTCTTCAACCAGGCCATCAGACTGAATAACTCATGCTGACACAACTGTATTTCTATGTTATATTAACCAGCCTGTTTTACATATTATTCATCATAAATCACTATAAATTGCACACTGCACATTTAGACGGAGATGTAACATAAAATTTTTTAATCCTCATGTATATGAAGGATGTAAGTAATAAAGTCAATTCAGTTCAAATCAATTTCTTGTTTTTGTTTTCATCCCAATCATTCTTTCAGTTCCTCTCTGTAGATATTTAAAAGCTTCCCAATCCTCCGTCTTCCTGCTAATTTTTGTTTAGTTGTATGCCCTCTCTTTTGCCTTTTCATTAACTTGTCTTCCCTTGTCAGCCACGGTTTTACTATATTGCCATTTGAGTATTTATTTATTTTTGGAATACATCTATCCTTCACCTTCATCATTTTCCCAGAACTGACACCATTTCTGCTCTGCTCTCATCCCTGCCAGCATCTCCTTCCAATTTGCTACAATGTCAGGCTTTACTTTCTCCTTATCAAATTTCAAGTTGAACTCAGTCATGTTGTGAGCACTGCTTCCTAAGGTTTCTTTTAACTGCTCACCTCTGGTTCAATACATAACACCCAATCCAGTAGAGCTGTTCCCCAAATAGGCTCAACGACAAACTGCTCTAGAAAGCCATCACATTGCATTCAACAAACTCACTCTCTTGAGATCCTTTACCAACCTGATTTTCCCAATTGACCTGCATGTTGAAATCTCCCATGATTATCATAACATTATCCTTTTCATCAGCCTTTTCTATTTCCAGCTGTAATCTGTGGGTCTCAACCCACTGACTGTTGGGAGGCCTGTATATGACTGCTGTCAGTGTTATTTTTACTTTTGCAGTTCCTTACCTCAACCCACAAGGTTTCAACATCTTCCAATCCTATGTCACATCTTGCTACTGATTTACCAACAGAGCCACACCACCCCATCAGCCTTCCTTCCTTCCTCCGACACATTGTGTAATCTTCAACATTCAGCTCCCAACTACAACCATCCTTCAGCCACGTTTCCGTGATGGCCACAACATCATACCTGACAATCGGTAATAGTGCAACAAGATCATCCACCTTATTGCTCATACTCCCTGCATTCAGATATAACACTTTGTGTACTGTATCTGCTCCCCTTTTAAATTCTGCATCACTAATGCACTGATACTCACCCTGCTGGCTGCAATTTTGTCCTCGCATCTGTCCGCCCTATCTGACAGTCTGACTGCACGCTATCTTTGCATTTTACCATCAGTCCTCTCTCTTCACCCCAGTTCCCCAGCACCCCCCCCCCAACAAATTAGTTCAGACCCTCCCCAACAGCTCTATCAGGTCATTCCTCCACCAGAACAGATCCCAATGATCCAAGAACCTGAATCCCTGTCCCCAGCACCATCTTCTCAGCCATGTTTATCTGTCAAATTATCCTGCTTCTACCCTCACCAGCACGTGGCACAGGCAGCAAACCAGAAATTACAACCCTGGGGGTGCTGCTTCTGAACTTTCTACCAACCTCTCCAAATTCTATTTTCAGGACCTCTTTGCTTTTACTTCCAATGTCATTGTCACAAATTTACCAAGATATCTGGCTCTTTTCCCTCCTTCTCTAAAATGCTGCGGACACGATTCGAGGCATCCCTGACCCTGGCAACCAGGAGGCAACATACCATTCGGGTGTCCCGTTCACATCAATAGATTCTCCCGTCTGTTCCCCTGATGATTCAGTCCCCGATCACGACCACTCCCCTCTTCTGCCTCTAACAACAGTGAGAGATGCTGATCCGGAAGGGGGAAGACCTGTGTCAGTCAGAGTCTGCACTCACAGGGCACATGAAGGACTTGTGTATTTTCCTGACAATCCCTGTCACCACACTGATACCTGCTTTTATTCCCTACAATATTATCATCAGTATTAAATTCCCAGTTCCTCTGGTAGATCCAAACTCATGTCCTGGTGTGTTAGTGCATTTGACTGGGATTGAAACACAGTGGTTCATCTGCCAGTCCCGTGTATTGGTTGTATTGTGACCCTGTGCTGGTGTGTCCAGGGGTCTGACATCTCCAGCTGACCATGTGACAGTGATGCCTCCCAGTCAGTGGGTTTGATGTGAAATAAACTTAAGTTCCCCTTCAGCCCAGTATTACAGACAATCTTTGCCTCAAAGTGGAACTAAACTGAGCTTCATAAACAAGGAGAAATGAATCTTTGTAAGTTTTACCTCGATTAATAGCATCAAGCGTTTCTCTCAGCACTGTGTTCAACAAATAGAGGTGATCGAATTTTTCAACCGGTAGGGTCTCATCTGTCACTGACAATTCCTGGATATCGTCATTAATCCTATAAATATTAAACTACTGGTTATAAATTGCTATTCTGAAGTATTTTACAAATCCATTCAGGGTTTCAGTAAAGAGCATGTCCTACCTTCTGTTCCGACGAGCTTCCTCCTGAAATAAATAAAACACAAATCAGATTAGACTTGGACTTACTGTCCACATCCTGAATTTCATCCAAATTATTACAAAATGTTGAAAATTCCCACTCCCGCAATCACTCACACACACGGACAATACAGAACCACATGGTAAATTACAGGGAAAGTTTCTGAATGTCAGACCATTACTGAGAGGATGAAACTTACAGGGAAGACAGGACAGGCTGTGCATTTTCATCTGGATATGATGTCAGTGTGATATGATGGAGGAATTGAAGATCAGTGATGTATGTGATTGTGTGCGGGCGGAGGAAGTACCTCTATTTATGGGGAGACTTGTGGGGAGATGTAATTCCAGATGGAGTTTAACAAATTCCACAAGAAATTTAGTGAAGTGGATGTGGAACTCCTTGCCACAGGAGTGGCTGAAATGGAACAACAGTGACTGACTGTAATGGGAAGGCTGGATAAACACGTGAGGGACCAGGGAGTTCGGGGCACTGTTGCTGGGTGAGGTGAGTAGGTGGCAGGAAGATTGTAAAGCAGGGAAACTGATAGAAGATGGAACTAATGGCCTGTTTATGATAGAGGATGGGATATAATCCCATGCGAAATATATCCAAAAAAATAAAGAGACAGTGAAAGTTTCCATTATCTGATGGAAACCGGATATGGAGGATAAGTCTGATGTGTGGGTTACATTCTTTGTTCTCACTGATTGACAGAGAGACCCTCACACCAAACACACTCACAGCCTGTGACTGGAACTGGGTGTTAATGGGAGTGTTAGAGGATATTTAATGCGGTAATTAAGGAATCAGTCAGCAGCTCTGTGTTATGATCGGAGTAAATAATTTCAGAGAGATTTGCATTCTGTCCTGGGATGTACAGAAGTTGTGGAAGTCCAGTTTTGGGACAATAGACAATAGGTGCAGGAGTAGGCCATTCAGCCCTTCTAGCCAGCACTGCGATTCACTGTGATCATGGCTGATCGTACACAGTCAGTACCCCGTTCCTGCCCTCTCCCCATATCCCTTGACCCCGCTATCTATAAGAACTCTATCTAACACTCTCTTGACAGCATCCAGAGACTTGGCCTCCACTGCCTTCTGGGGCAGAGCATTCCACATATCCACCACTTTCTGGGTGAAAAAGTTTTTCCACATCACTGTTCTAAATGGCCTACCCCTTATTCTTAAACTGTGGCCTCTAGTTCTGGACTCACCCATCAGCGGGAACATGCTTCCAGCCTCCAGCGTGACCAATCCCTTAATAATATTATTATTATGGGACAACAACAACCCTGAATAGATGCATCAATTGTCTGGTGAGAAACAGTTTACTGTCATTTGTAAATGCTGTGTGTAGGAGCAATGCATCTGTTTTCCGTCTGCATTGTATTCTGTGTTACGTGTTTATTATGGTAACTCGTCACGTGAGAGGGGACGTGGTAAAAGCGAAGGGAAAAAGTTACATATCTGTACTTTGTTCTGGGCAGTTTTGATCTGGGGACGGGCGGATGTCATTCTGTATTTGACTGCTGTGTTGCAGCTTACTTTACAATGAATTACCCTGAAGTTTCATCACTTCAAGATTGTATTTTGCTAATGAAGGACTGAAAGCATATCTTGGACATTTTGAAATGTCATTATTGGAGTGATTGGAGGGCGCATCATGCAAATATAACAGCTTGTGTGAGGTCGCCAGCAGCGACAATTGATTTGTTAGAATTGGCCGCTGTGCTGTGTTTATTTCAAATATACCACTGTTCATTTAGTGCCCTTTGTCAGAAACAAATTGAAATATAATTCCTCACCTTGAGAAACATCACACTGTCTTTTTGATCCATCTGTTCCTTTAACTTAGCGATTTCCTCCTGAATAATCCTTATATTCTCTTGAATCTCCCGAAGATTTTTCTCCATTGGGTTGAGAATCCTCTTCTCTTCTTCCCTGAGATCCCTGAGTAAGCTCTGCTCTTTCTCAGTGATAATCTGGTGCAGTTCAGCAAACTGGGATGTGACGTGGGACTGAAGGCTGTGTGACTGTTCCTGTCGAAGGAAAGGTGAAGATTAATATACTGCATTGCTGTGCTCTGTTTCCTTTTGTCATTAAGTTCGGTCTATTAGAGTCCATGCTACTTCTGAGTGCATTCCCGTCAACACCATTCCCTGACGTTTTCCTGAAACCTACTCTCACTTATTGACCCATAAACTCCCATCTGATTCACACACACCCTCCCCACCCTTACAGTGTTAACTGTAATTAGCCATTCATCCGGCATGTCGTTGAGATGTGTCGGAATCTCTCGTGGTCACAGGGAGAGCATCCAACCTCCACACAGACAGCAGCAGAGGTCAGGATCGAACCCAGGTCACTGGAGCTGCGATACTCGGCTATTCTGCATTAAATGAAGCAAAACTCGACAGTAATATCAGAAATTCCGCTCAGGAAGCCTCACCTGAACACCGGAAATCTTCTCTTTCTGTTGCTGCTCCTTTTCCTGGAAGTCTGATTTCTTTTTTGTGAGAGAGTTTAAGGAAGATTTTATCTGATCCTGGAAGTCAGAGAGTGAAGGAAATAGAAACAAAGATGCATCAAAAGAAACAGGTGATCAAACCCGATTATCACACAAAATGCCGGAGGAACTCAGTGAGTCAGGCAGCATCTATTCAGGGGAAATAAACAGTCGGTGTTTCGGGATGAGACCCTTCATCAGGACTGGGAACAGAAGTCAGAATAAAAAGGTTGGGGATGAGAACCAGCTGACACGTGACGGGTGAGAGACAACGTGAGGGGGAACGTGGGGGAGGGTGATGAGGGGACAGGTGGAAGAGGTAAAGGGCTGGAGAAGAAGGAATCTAATACGAGAGGACAATCGACCATGGAAGAAACGTGAGGAACTGGGCTGTTTGCGGCCCTGAATGGTGACGAGGGAGGAGGTTAGGATTCAGGTGTAGCACTTGTACCACTTGCAGGTATCAGTGCCAGGAGAGAGATCAGTGGGGAGGAGCGAGTGGATCAGGGCGATACAGTACGGGGAGCGATCCGTATAGAGAGCGGAGAGTTGCGGGGTGCGGAGGTGGGCTGTGGGACGGAGAGATGCTAGAATCTCGTTGGAGACGGCGGAAGTTGTAGAGAATGATGTGTTAGTTATAGAGGCTCGTGTGATGATATGTAGGATAAAGGAAATATTTTAAGTATTGAACTAACGTTAGTTTTTACCATATAGTTTTTAACAGCTTCTTTAATCGGCCTGAAGCGGTGCTCTCTGTGATCCTCCGCCACTGCACAGACCAGACAGATCAGTGTTTTGTCCGTTTCACAAAACAGCTTCAGTTCTTCCTCATGTTCCTCGCAGTGACGTTTACTTTCCTTCCCTTTCGGATTCAGGTTTAGATTTCGAACTTTTTGTGTCAGATTTGCTAAGGCCCGATTCACCCTGAGGGTGCGGTCAGCAAACTCCTCTCTACATTCCGGGCAGGAGCTTCTCTCCTCCCTTTCCCAACACCGTGTGATACAAGAGCGACAGAAGTTGTGTCCACACTCCAGTGATACCGGATCAATGAAGAAATCCAGGCAGACGGGACAAATTACCTCCTCGCTCAAACTCTCGGCCGGTCCTTTCGAAGCCATGTTAACTCCCAGCACTTCCTGATTCAGAATGCTTTCGCGTTCGGGGAGCTGCTGATCCCCTGCAGTACCGCGATTGTCCACTACATGCGCTGCAGACTCGGGGAATCAAACAACACAGACACAATGCTGGTGGAACACAGCAGGCCAGGCAGGGAGAAGCACTGTCGACGTTTCGGGCCGAGCCCCTTCATCAGGACAGCTGGTGTGGTATGCTGCGTCCGGTGCTCCCGGTGTGGCCTTTTATATATTGGTGAGACCCGACGCAGACTGGGAGACCGTTTCGCTGAACACCAGAGAAAGCAGGATCTCCCAGTGGCCATTCATTTTAATTCCACGCCCCATTACCATTCTGATATGTCTATCCATGGCCTCCTCTACTGTCAAGATGAAGCCACATTAAGGTTGGAGGAACAACACCTGGGTAGCCTCCAACCTGATGGCATGAACATTGACTTCTCTCACTTCCGTTAATGCCCCTCCTCCCCTTCTTACCTCATCCCTGACATACTTAGTTGTTTGTCTTTTTTTCTCTCTCTCTCCCCATCACTGCCTGTTCTCCATCTCTCTCTGGTGCTCCCCTCCCCCTTTCTTTCTCCCTAGGCCTCCCGTCCCATGATCTTTTCCCTTCTCCAGCTCTGTATCCCTTTTTTAATCAGCTCTTAGCTTCATCCCACCCCCTCCAGTCTTCTATCATTTCGCATTTCCCCCTCCCCCCACTACTTTCAAATCTCTTACTATCTCTCCTTTCAGTTAGTCCTGACGAAGGGTCTCGGCCTGAAACATCGACAGTGCTTCTCCCTGTTGATGCTGCCTGGCCTGCTGTGTTCCACCAGCATTTTGTGTGTGTTGTTTTAATTTCCAGCATCAGCAGATTTCCTCGTGTTTGCTCAGGGAATCAACATGGTTTTGCTGGATGGGTTCAATGGAAATTCTGACCATTTCTATGATTAATGTGGGATCAATAACACATTCAACAGGCAACAGATAAGAAAACGAGGCCATGGACTGTCTATGCCCGGCTACGAGCGGAGGAGGGTTGGCCATATGGCCAGCAACCCCATCTTGTAAAAACCTAGAGCGACAAAAACGTCAGCTGAATCTCCAAAGGCCTCATCCCTGCGGTCGGAAGGACCTTCCCCTGGAAGACGATTGAAGTCCTGCGCTGAAAGGAGAAGCCATGTGTCCCCCCCTGGGGTGGTTCACTACTACAATAACTGTGAGGCTTCCTCAGCCAACCCGGCCACTCCCTGTCCAGTGTAGAGGATCCCTGTAGTACCAATGGTGTCCCTGTAGTCTGGAATGTGCCAGTCGGCAGCATTCCTGTACGACAGGGGTTCCCAACATTTTATGCCAAAGACCAATACCAGTAACCGTGGACCCCAGGCTGGGAACCGCTGATCTCCGGACATCTTGATGTGATTTTGTTATGGTTTTTCGTGCCCCAGGAATGACCAAGAGACACAGAAAATTCTTCAAGAAGGGTTAAACTTTAATTTGCAAATCAAAGCTGAGACAGTCATTGAGCTAGTCGCTGATTGTCCACCGATCCCCGGATACAGCATTTTTTATAGCAATCTCCTGGTCCAGTTGCATTAGCATATGTAATCGATCTATAGTTGCATATTACACGTACTGTACGTACATCATGTCCCTTTTGTTCCTATCAATTGGCTTAATCATGTTCTAATCTACATCTCTTAGCTACCTCTCATTAACACACCATTGTCTTCTACATTCTTAAGATTTCATTCTCCTACTAAATTTGATACATGCATAGCAAATAGTAGTCCTAGGATTATGTGACTTAATTATGTTCTAATCTACATCTCTTAGCTACCTCTCATTAACACATCATTGTCTTTTACATTCAATTGGATACATTCAAAACTGACTTCACAGCACAGCAAAATTTATGCTTTAGTGCAGCAAAATTTATACTTTTATACTCCAATATATCCCCCCTTTGAGACCCAGAGGGTCTCACACAGAGAAAGAAGACTAAAATTCCGCGCACAAAAGCCCCAATAAACTCAAGCACTTATTCCCAAATCTCGGGTTAAACTATAATTTTCTGCGCCAAGACCTCAAAGTATTCTCTCCCTGTTACCCTGGGCCGCTGAGCCAAAAACCTGTCCCTATATATCTGAGACAGGGAAAAAGACTCAGCAGCCCTTACAATCTACTCCCACACTGTCGTTTTGCTCCTGTTCATCCTGCAGGTGTTGTAGGCTGTAACGATACATTTTCGGTGTTTCTTTCTCTACTAAGCTTGCTTCAGTATTTGCCACGAGCATTGAAAACTGTTTGGTTGCAGCGCACACTACAAGAGATTTGAGACAAGGAAGAAAACAGCACAGCACAAACGCACAGCTCAACAATATAATACTGACAGTTATTGTTATTTTAGTCAGCCATGCTCCCCATCCTCCGAGTCTAACCAATCAAAGAACTGATGTCCAAATCCTGCATTCTGTTTGACCTCCGTCCGCAGATTCTTTAACTTATTCATTGCTCTGGTGAAAGACCCTTCTGGGCTAGTATTGTTTGGTATGAAAGTGCAGCATTGTTCTCCAAACACATTACACATTACACACACACCCCCTTTTTCTGCCAAAAGCCAATCCAGTACCTGTCTGTTTTGCCACGCCACCCTGCTAGTTGCATCTAGCTGTTGCCCTAAGGCCTCCAGTGCATCAGCGGTGTAGTTGATGAATCTCTGTTGATTATAGTATATATAGTTTATCCATTCAACATTTTTGCTTACCCCTATCACAGGTATGATAGCTTCCCAGCCTGCAGCAATCTCATTTCGTGCCTTGAATTCGTTAGGTATACCTCTCGGCTGCCCTATACTGTCAATCCGGATTGTCGGATCCGGGTCATATTTTCTCTTCTGCCGTAGCAGAGTCCGCTGCTCAGGGAAGTTAGCATTGGACTGTACTTCAGGGGACATTATAACTTCCTGAAGCAGCATAACACGCGTACATGTTCCTGCCCACCCGAGGGGGAGCGTAGATCTCGGACCTCCTTCCTGTCCACACAGCCACCAAGTGTCTGCTAATGGGATAGTCTGAGAGTCCATTGCACCCTCAGGAGGAGGGGAACCCGTCAAGTGTTTTTTACCTGGGGTTACATCCCATGTTTGAGTGCAGTTGCCTCGGAAGTGGCCAACCGGGTGAGTGCCCACCCGCATAAAACATTCATAATTCGGATGGTCCTGCATTATAAGCTGCTGCAGTGTAGGTGTCTGGCTTCGTCTATTTATTGCCCAGGGTCTGCTATAATTACAATTGTTTTGGTCAGACTGCGGGGATGCCTGATATAACATACACCAATATGGGCACATGGGTGCATTGTTCAGACTGTTGCGATAGCACGGATCCGTGTTTTCACAAATCCTCCCTTGACAAGTCCTAACTAAACATCGCTGCGCACATTGTTCCCTGTGTTTTCTTCGCCACCGCGCGCAAGTGAAGGAGTTGTAAGGCATGGGAACTACATGCTGAGTGGGGCATTCCCTTGAGCACAGGTAACAATTCTCTCTCTTCATTGTTTCCACCGTGTAAGTTGCCCATTGATACCACTGATTAGTATGTGTTTTTAACCATGGCGAGGAGGTAAGTATTGTGCTCCTCTTATTTCTTTTCTGCAGGTTACCAGTCCCATTCCATATCTGCCACATTAATGGTTCCCAAGTCTGCACTGGAGTATGTGGGTGCTTTGTCCCCAGGGGCACGACTGGTCGTTCCCAGCTCATCCCCATTATCTGAAGAAGCCCTACTGTCCACCACCACATCCTGAGGGTTTCCAGGCCCATCCTGAGAATCAAAAATTTCCCTTACTATTTGATCAAACGCCTGCGGTGCAGTGTCAGCTTCTTGTTCCCCCTGTCTGTCTCCTGCTAGTTGCTCTTCCGCATCACTTACCTCGGACACTTCACCTGATTGCCCTGCAGGACTGCCCTCGTTCAATGGTTCAGGTGGTACCAGGTGGAGGGTCCTTCTACCTGAACTGCGGTGGGTGATGCCTTGGTCACCGTAAAGGGTCCTTCCCTTCTTGGCTCGTTCCACTTTCTCCGAAAAACTCGCAGGTAAACCTGGTCTCCTGGTTTAATCCGTCCTTCCCCTTGTACGGTCTCCGGCTCTTTCTGTTTTTCCTGGGCATAAATAGACCTATGTATCATAGTTAGCTGCTGCATGTATTGTTTCAATTCTACTTCCAATTGTTCCAAACTAGGTCCTTTATACGGTCCTCTCCACTGGGGCACTGGCATGGGCCTCCCAGTGAGCATCTCACGCGGTGTTAGGCATGTTATTCGATTAGTTTGCATGCGGTAATTCATCAATGCTAACGGTAAAGCATTGACCCAATTAAGTTTGGTGTCTGCTAAAATTGTATTTAGTTTGGCTTTCAGGGTTCCATTAATTCTCTCTACCATGCCCTTGACTGAGGGTGGTATACACATCCAAACCTTTGCTTTATCCTCAGCGCCTGTAGTACCAGTTTGACCACTTTCTGGATAAAAGCTGAACCATTGTCTGAGCTAACTTCTGTAGGTATTCCAAACCTTGGGATCACTTCATTTGTCAGAAATTTTACCACTGTCTTTGCCCCTTGATCTCTTGAAGGTACTGCATCTACCCATCTGCTAAATCGATCAATTACTACCAGCATGTATCTTTTCTCTCTCACTGTCTTTATCATGTCTACATAATCGATCACTAGATGTTTAAACGGTCCTTCAGGTACAGGAAGATGGCCTATTGGGGTTGTAATTCCCTTCCGAACATTATTCTGTGTGCATACCTCGCACTGTGACAAAACAAAGTCCACTGAAGCCTGTAAATAAAGTGACCAAAAACCATCCTTCTTTATTTTCTTTATCACTTCCCCCCTTGCACAATGGTCCATCCCATGCGCTTCTGAAATCAGAATCGTCAGTAGAGGGGTGGGTGCTACCAACAAACCGTCTTCCGTGCTCCACAAGCCTTCCGGGTTCTGCTTGGCCCCCCTTTTTCTCCACATTGTCTGTTCTGCCAAAGTTGCCCTACCTTGCATTTCAATTAGGTCCTCTACCTCAGGTTCTGGAGTTAGGCTTACCTGGGGGGCAATGACAGCTGACGTACATCCAGACGCTTTTCTGGCTGCCTCATCCGCAGCTTGATTTCCCTTTGTTATTACATCGTTTCCCTTTTTGTGTGCCTGGCATTTTACTATAGCCAATGCTTTAGGTTTCATTATGGCTTTTATTAAGTCTAGATTTTGCTGACAATGTTGTATGGGATCTCCATTACCTCTTTTAAAAACCTCTCTGCTTCCACACTGCCCCGAACAAATGGCATACTTCGTGAGCATATGCCGAATCAGTATAGATGTCTACTTTCTCACCTTCCATCATTTCACACGCAGCTGTCAGGGCTTTGATTTCTGCTAGTTGGGCGAAACACGGTTGGGGACAGGACTCCATCCTAATAATCTTATAGCTCAACTGATCCTGCTGTACTACTGAGAACCCTGCATGATTTCCATCATAATCCCTATAACAAGAGCCATCTACGAACAGAACCTTTTTGTCTGCATCCTCTAGTGGTTCTGACCGTAAATCTGCCCTCAATTTGGCAAATGCCATCGTCTTCCCTACACAATCATGGGGTTCTCCTTCATAGTCTAAAGGGACAAAATCAGCTATATTACTGGTAGTGCATCTCTGTATAGTTATGTCAGGAAATGTCAATAGCATCTGATACGCTGCTATCCTGGCTGGCGTCAGCACAAGTTTCCCTCTTTCTAGTAATTCGGCTACTTTGTGGTGAGTGTACAGAGTCACAGGATAGCCCAGGGTTACAGATTATGCCTTTTCATATGCATAGTACAGCGCCGCCAATCCCTGATAACAGGGTGGGTACCCCTGAGCCACTTCATCTAGTCTCGTACTGTAGTATGCTATCGGCTGTTTTACTTTTCCTGTGCCTGTCTCTTGTGTTAGAATCGCTGTGACGTAACCCTCCTGTCGATTGGATACATACAAATAAAAAACCTTCTCGTGGTCAGGCAAAGCTAATGCTGGTGCTGACTGCAATTCCTGCTTAATGGTATTGAAAGCTGTCTCCGCCTCTCCATTCCACTGTAAGCCGTTTTTCAAATTTGTATGTCCTGCTTATTTCATTATCTTTCTCAAAGGTGCCACAATCTCAGCATATTCTCCTATCCAATCTGAACTGTATCCTGCCATTCCCAAAAACGTCATCATCTGCCCTACAGTCTGGGGTTTGGGGGCCTTAGTTATTGCCTCAATCTGATCTGGTGCTATCACCTTCACTCCCTTGGATATTACCCTGCCTAAGTATTCCACTTGCTGCGTGCAAAATTGCAATTTCTTTTTGGATACTTTCTGTCCTCTGCGCGCTAATTTCTCTAACAGAGTTATAGTGTCCTGCTTACACTGTTCCTCGCTGTGGGAGCAAATCAACAGGTCATCCACATACTGTAACAATGTACTTTCCAATGGCATGCCCTCTAGGTCTGCCTTCAACACCTGGTTAAAAACGTGTGGTGAATGTTTAAACCCTTGCGGCATTCTGGTATAGGTATACTGAGCACCTCTGTAAGTAAATGCAAACAAATACTGACACTGATCGGCTAGAGGAATGCTGAAGAAAGCCGAACACAAATCAATCACTGAAAAGTAACTTGCTTCTGGTGGAACATTAGTCAAAAGCGTGTGTGGGTTGGGGACTACCGCTGGCCAGTCCTCTACCACATCATTTACCGCTCGCAAATCATGCACCAATCTCCACTTAGATTTATCGGCTTTTAAGACCGGCAACAACGGGGTATTACATGGACTGCTTGTTCTTTTAAGCACTCCTATTTCAAGCAACCCCTGCACTGTCGATGCTATTCCCTCTTCTGCTTCTGGTCTTAGAGGGTATTGTGGTCTCCTGGGTGGAATTGCTCCTTTTTTCAGCCTTATTTCCACCGGACTAGCTGTTTTTATTTTCCCTACGTCCGTGTCATGCTGTGACCACAGAATAGACGGCAACTCATCTAACCTTTTATCTTTCTGCTGGCCTCTTTCCTTTCCCAGCAAGGGCATGTGTGGTTGGGGAGTTATTTCGACCTCTCTCACTGTCCCTACCATATCTACACTTACCATTATTTTAATACAATTGTTGTCTTCTGATATCCACACCTCTGGCGTGATTTTCCTCCACACAGATTCGGTTTCAGCACTCTTAACTAAAGGTCCTAAGTCTTTAGTCTGATATCCCTTATTTACCAATAACGTTACGTAAGGCGCAGCTTCCGATATCCTGTACCATTTTTCTAAAAAGGTGTTCCACTTAACTTGTAAAGCTGCCCCTTTCTTTCCAATTATCACAGCCTCCCCTTCCAGGTGCTGCTGGGTACATGCCTCCAGGTGCCATCTCTCCTCTAACTCCCTGTTCTGAGTCTCGTCAAAAATCACTGTACAATGTAGCTCGGTTTTGGGCATTACAGCCCTGGGTAATATAACCTGCACGCCCTTTTTCCATTTTTCCCAGGTTTCCTGAATCTGGTCTGCAATGTCTCCTATCCAAAAGACATTAGCCTTTTTGTCTTCTTGCACTATCAATTGAGCCCCTGCTCTTTCCACATTCAGCCCATTTCTAGTACATTCTAATTTTAATTCCAATTTCAATAAGGGATCTCTGCCTAACAAGTTAATCGGAGTTCTTTTAAATACTAACACCGGTAACACTATTTCTTTATTTCCCATTCTCAACCGCACTGGAGCCTTGCATTGTGTCAACTGTGTTTTCCCCGAGAACCCTACCGTCTCAATAAACTTTCCTGACATGGGAAGGTGAAGGGCATACTGTGGCTGTATACAAGTGTACGTGGCTCCAGTATCTATCATCATTAGTGTCAGTTGCCCTTCTAACATAACCTGAACAATAGGTTCCTCATCTGCCTCCCTGGTTATCATTGGGTAATGTCCCTTCCCACTCAAGTTCTCGGGGCACCCCTAATACCTCGCATAGGGGTTCACAGGTCCACTTGGGCCTGTGGGGGCTGGTCCTTAGCTAAACCCTAGTTCCCTTCTTATCGGTTGCTGCTGCTGTGTGACGGGCCATGGTGTAAACGGACAATCTCTGCTCATGTGACCTGGCTGATTACGTTCCCAGCACAATCTCTCTACCTCTCTTTTCCACTGTTTCCTCAGTGGTCCCCTCTGCCCATAGCTCCTCTGTTCCCCTCCTTGGGACTTCCAGTCCTGTCTGGGCTGTTTGAATTTAGTCTGTTCCTGATAGGGCATTTTTGGGAATGCTCCCTCAAAGACAATCATTGGCATGGGATTTTCCAGCCCCTGTCTTACAGTATGATCGGTCCCTCCATATAGCAGTGCTTTGTCCAGTTCGATGGCTGTACTCGAACCGGTGGTTGCTGGCAGCATCTTTTTGTTTTTCTCTTTTTCCTTCTTTTTCTTCGAGCTGCATTTGTATTAACTTTCTTTGCACCTCTTCCTGCTGCTCAGCCAACCTTTGTTTCTCTTTCTGGTATTTCTCAACGGCATGGACTACGTGGTCTCGAAATTCTTGTGGGGTCTTTGACGTTAGCCCAACCACTTCCTCCAGTTTGGATTTTACTTGTGGAGGCATTGCATCCAAAATGCTATGTCGGAACAGTGAGGTCATAAATAAGTTATTCTCCACCTCTTGCTCAGTTTCCAGTCTCCACCTTCTCAACTGGTTTTCTACGTAGGCTGCTGGGCTTTCAGTGTCTCCCAGTGGATCCCCTTTTAAGGCTTTGGGGTCCACTTTGGGTGGATAAAGCTTTCTGAGGGCCTGCCATACCCTCTGCCTCACTCTGTCAAACCCATTTCCATCAGTTCTCGGGTCATTCGAGTTTACTATGTTAGCCATTTCCATTAGTTCGTTAAATTTCGGGGTTCCCATCAACCTTATCAACAGTGCCTTCAAATCTCCCATAGCCAATAATCGTCCTGCTGTTTCCTCTTCAAAGGCTCTAATCCATTTCCCTGTTCCTTCATGTAGATTGGGCAGGGTGGTTTTCAGCCCTTCTAGGTCCTGGGATCCCCAAGGGAGATACTGCACTTGTCCTGATCCTTTTACTAACAACGGCATCATTCTTCCTCCTCCTTCCCACCTGCCCTGGCTTTCCTCCTTACCTGACTTCCCATCTGTCTCAGGGTATGTCTTTACTGCCTCCCACACAAATGTCTCCTGGGTCCTCTTCTTCCCTCGGTCTCCCTGTGGAGTCCTTCCTTTCTGTCTTGATTCATTACTTGGTTGGCCCCTAGAGTATTTTTCGCATCTCTCTTGGCAATCCCCTTTCAGTAACTTATCTAGCTCTCTTTCTACTTCTGCAAGTCGTTCCTCTACCGCCTCCTTCTGCCCTTTTAGGCTAATGCCTCCTTTTTCTTCCCCACAAATTCTCACATCCTCTCTCTCTTCACTTAACTCTTGCTCCTTTAATGAGTCACCTTCTCTTTCTTCCTGTCCTGCTGAGCCACTTTCTTTTCTAGTCTGTTTATTTCTACAGTATAACCGGTACTCCTCATACTCCTTTGCCTCTCTTAAGTATTTCATCCGTTCAATCTCTTCTCCCATTTCTCTCTGTACCTGTTCTATCTTTATCCTTTCTGCCTGTATCTCCTTCCATATCACCGCTTCTTCCTTCTCGTATTGTTTTTTCTCCTCCTCGTGATCCCAAACTTGGACTTCTCCCTGCATGTTTACTGTTCCCGTCAGCAGGGGGCACTGCTTAAGGGTTCCTTCCTTATTATAGGGAGGGGGCTTTTCAGTTTCTTTCGCATCCGGGTACGGAGCTGAAGCCAGCTTCTCATCGCACCCTTCTCTCTCTCTAACAGGCTGTTTCTCCAGCTCGTTAGTGTCTTCCTCGCTTGTAATCAAAATTCTACCTGTCCCTCCTCAGCCTTTCCCCCTCCGCTCTGAATAGTTTTAAGACTTCCATTTCTCGTTCCCTTTTCTTTCCTCTTTCTTTAGATTTATCTGTTGGTTTGTAATTTTTAATTAGTCCCTCCATTTCTTCGCACAAACTTACATCAAACGTTCCTTCTCTTGGCCACTTTGTGACCAGGTTTTTGATTCTTTTTTCCCATTTCTCTGAAGTTGTTGTGATCTCATTTTCAAGTAAGGGGAATTTTTTGCTCAGAATCTCTACTGCCGTTCCTTTACCTGTCATGTTATTCTCTCTTTTCAAGGTAATGCAGAGATTCACAGTTTGTTTACTGGATAATGTTACTTACTCTAATTCTACGCCTAGTCTAATACCACGTGGACTTTTTCTACACTAAATTCACTCTAATTCTACACACCATGGACTTTACACCACATGGACTTTACACCATGGACTTTTTCTTAACATCTTATTAAATGATTTGTACTTACCTTCACTGCAGTGTTCTTGATCAATCCTCTGAGCCTCCACTGTTAACCCCCAATTCTGCCAGATTCTTTGGACCGGAGAGACCCTTCGGCAGTGGTTCCACACTTCTGAGACTCCAAGACCTCCCCAAAGCCAACAGAAGTCTTAGTCCAAATTGTCGCAAAAAGCGCTTACTTTTTATTTGGGTGCACCCTTAATTCTGTTAGCCTTGTGGGGGTCCCGGAGGACCGGGAAGAGACCCAATCTGCCATTGCGTTTCCGCGGGTCTCTTTCCGGTCCTGCCGCGGTCGCCAATTTTGTTGTGGTTTTTCGTGCCACAGAAATGACCAAGAGACGCAGAAAATTCTTCAAGAAGGGTTAAACTTTAATTTGCAAATCAAAGCTGAGACAGTCATTGAGCTAGTCGCTGATTGCCCACCGATCCCCGGATACAGCATTTTTTATAGCAATCTCCTGGTACAGTTGCATTAGCATATGTAATCGATCTATAGTTGCATATTACACGTACTGTACGTACATCATGTCCCTTTTGTTCCTATCAATTGGCTTAATCATGTTCTAATCTACATCTCTTAGCTACCTCTCAATTACACACCATTGTCTTCTACATTCAATTGGATACATTCAAAACTGACTTCACAGAACAGCAAAATTTATACTTTAGTACAGCAAAATTTATACTTTTATTCTCCAATAATGGCAGGCCAACAAGTTTCGAGCGTCTTTCCCCGAGTTGATGATCTTCCAGCAGCATTCGCTGTCCGTTTTCCTGCGCGTCCTGGGAACAGCCCGAGGATCAGTCAGCCTTCTGTCACGCAGCTGCTGTGGCACAAGCCCTTGCATCTTTCTCCACAGATCTTCGCCAGCCCACAGTCCGCAAAGAGGTGAGTGACCGTCTCGTCTCCACTGCAGTAATCTCGGGGCAGCGCGCTGTGGGAGTGATCTCCGGGCATGCAGCAAGGTCAGACTGGGAGGGGCCCTCTCCTCTCCACTGCAATAATCTCGGGGCAGCGCGCTGTAGGAGTGATCTCCGGGCATGCAGCAAGGATCAGACTGGGAGGGCCCCTCTCGTCTCCACTGCAGTAATCTCGGGGCAGCGCGCTGTGGGAGTGATCTCCGGGCATGCAGCAAGGATCAGACTGGGAGGGGCCCTCTCGTCTCCACTGCAGTAATCTCGGGGCAGCGCGCTGTCGGGGTGATCTCCGGGCATGCAGCAAGGATCAGACTGGGAGGGGCCCTCTCGTCTCCACTGCAGTAATCTCGGGGCAGCGCGTTGTCGGGGTGATCTCCGGGCATGCAGCAAGGATCAGACTGGGAGGGGCCCTCTCGTCTCCACTGCAGTAATCTCGGGGCAGCGCGCTGTGGGAGTGATTTCCTGCATGCCCGGAAATGTACAATCGACTTTCAGGTCCTTCAGCTGGACTGTCTCAACTCGAAATCTCGATTGCCATTTCCCTCAGTCTAAGGGTAGATAATTCTCCCGGACCAGATGGAATGCACCCTCGTGTTCTGAAGGAAGTAGCTGTGGAGATTGCGGAGGCATTAGCAATTTCCCTCTCCCCAGGTAAGGTTTTGCATGATGATCAGACTATTTAATTGCCCTCCTGATGAACAGACACAAGGTTTTGGATTCGGCCCGGTGCATCCCGGGTGGATCCTCCCAGGTGGATCCTCCCAACCACTGAGCACATCGACATGAAACGCTGTCGGAGTAGAGCAGCATCCATCATCAGAGATGCTCACCACCCAGGCCAGACTCTTTTCTCGCTGCTGCAATCAGGTAGAAGGTACAAGAGCCTCGGGACTCGCACTAAGTTCAGGAACAGTTACTACCCCTCAACCATCAGGCTCGGGAACAACACAGGATGACTACACTCACTTACCGTCCATTGAGATGCTCCCACAACCAATCATCGTAACAAAATGAGTGAAATCGGAGGTGGTTTGACTGAGACTGGTCGCATTGGGCCTGTCTCAGAATTAGAGAAGTAAAAGGGACAAGCTCAATCTCACAGGATATTGACAGGGTTAGGGCAGGAACAGCAGGACTTGTTCAAGTATATAAAAAACGGGTGAGAGTGGATACAGGACAGATAGAAAATGATGCTGGAGAAATTGCAATTGGAGATAAGGAGATGGCTGAGGAACTGAACGAGTATTTTGCATCTGTCTTCACTGAGGAAGATATCAGCAGTATACCGGACACTCAAGGGTGTCAGGGAAGAGATATATGTGCAGTCACAATTACGACAGAGAAAGTACTCAGGAAGCTGAATAGTCTAAGGGTAGATAAATCTCCGAGACCAGATTGAATGCACCCTCGTGTTCTGAAGGAAGTATCTGTGGAGATCGCGGAGGCATTAGCAATGATCTTTCAAAAGTCTCTAGATTCTGGCCTGGTTCTGGATGACTGGAAGATTGCATATGTCACTCCGCTATTTAAGAAGACGGCAAGGAAGCAAAAAGAAAATCATAGAACAGTTAGATTGACATCGGTGGTTGCGAAGTTATTGGAGTCGATTGTCAAGGGTGAGGTTACCGAGTATCTGGAGTGATGACACAAGATAGGCAGAACTCAGCATGGTTTCCTTGAAGGAAAATCCTGCCTGACAAACCTAGTGCAATTTTTTGAGGAAATTACAAGTAGCTAGACAAGGGAGATGCAGTGGATGTTGTGTATTTGGATTTTCAGAAGGCCTTTGACAAGGTGCCGCATATGAGGCCGCTAAACAAGATAAGAGCCCATGAAATTACGGTAAAGTTACATATGTGGATAAAACAGTGGCTGATTGGCAGGAAACAGAGAGTGGGAATAAAGGGATCCAACTCTGTTTGGCAGCCAGTTACCAGTGGTGTTCCACAGGGGTCCGTGTTGGGGCCGCTTCTTTTTACGTTATATAATCAACGATTTGGATTATGGAATAGATGGCTTTGTGGCTAAGTTTTCTGATGATACAAAGATAGGTGGAGGGGCCGGTTGTGTTGAGGAAACAGAGAGTCCGCAGAGAGACTTGGATAGATTAGGAGAATGGTCAAAGAAGTGGCAAATGAAATACAATGTTGAAAAGTGTATGGTCATGCACGTTGGTAGAAGAAATAAACGGGCGGACTATTATTTAAATGGAGAGAGAATTCAAAGTCCTGAGATGCAACGGGACTTGGGAGTGCTCGTGCAGAATATCCTTAAGGTTAACTTCCAGGATGAGTTGGTGGTGAAGAAGGCGAATGCAATGTTGGCATTCATTTCCAGAGGAATAGAGTACAGGAGCAGGATGTGATGTTGAGGCTCTATAAGGAACTGGTAAGACCTCACTTGGAGTACTGTGTTCAGTTTTGGGCTCCTTATTTAAGAAAGGATGTGCTGACGTTGGAGAAGGTTCAGAGAAGATTCATATAACCATATAACCATATAACAATCACAGCACGGAAACAGGCCATTCCGGCCCTCCTAGTCCGTGCCGAACTCTTAATCTCACCTAGTCCCACCTACCCGCACTCAGCCCATAACCCTCCACTCCTTTCCTATCCATATACCTATCCAATTTTACCTTAAATGACACAACTGAACTGGCCTCTACTACTTCTACAGGAAGCTCATTCCACACAGCTATCACTCTCTGAGTAAAGAAATACCCCCTCGTGTTTCCCTTAAACTTTTGCCCCCTAACTCTCAAATCATGTCCTCTCGTTTGAATCTCCCCTACTCTCAATGGAAACAGCCTATTCACGTCAACTCTATCTATCCCTCTCAACATTTTAAATACCTCGATCAAATCCCCCCTCAACCTTCTACGTTCCAATGAATAGAGACCTAACTTGTTCAACCTTTCTCTGTAACTTAAGTGCTGAAACCCAGGTAACATCCTAGTAAATCGTCTCTGCACTCTCTCTAATTTATTGATATCTTTCCTATAATTCGGTGACCAGAACTGTACACAATATTCCAAATTTGGCCTTACCAATGCCTTGTACAATTTTAACATTACATTCCAACTTCTGTACTCAATGCTCTGATTTATAAAGGCCAGCGTTCCAAAAGCCTTCTTCACCACCCTATCTACATGAGACTCCACCTTCAGGGAACTATGCACTGTTATTCCTAGATCTCTCTGTTCCACTGCATTCCTCAATGCCCTACCATTTACCCTGTATGTTCTATTTGGATTATTCCTGCAAAAAGTTGAACCTCACACTTCTCAGCATTAAACTCCATCTGCCAACGTTCAGCCCATTCTTCTAACCGGCATAAATCTCCCTGCAAGCTTTGAAAACCCACCTCATTGTCCACAACACCTCCTACCTTAGTATCATCAGCATACTTACTAATCCAATTTACCACCCCATCATCCAGATCATTTATGTATATTACAAACAACATTGGGCCCAAAACAGATCCCTGAGGCACCCCGCTAGTCACCGGCCTCCATCCCGATAAACAATTATCCACCACTACTCTCTGGCATCTCCCATCTAGCCACTGTTGAATCCATTTTATTACTCCAGCATTAATACCTAACGACTGAACCTTCTTAACTAACCTTCCATGTGGAACTTTGTCAAAGGCCTTGCTGAAGTCCATATAGACTACATCCACTGCCTTACCCTCGTCAACATTCCTCGTAACTACTTCAAAAAAATTCAATAAGATTTGTCAAACATGACCTTCCACGCACAAATCCATGCTGGCTACTCCTAATCAGATCCTGTCTATCCAGATAATTATAAATACTATCTCTAAGAATACTTTCCATTAATTTACCCACCACTGATGTCAAACTGACAGGTCTATAATTGCCAGGCTTACTTCTAGAACCCTTTTTAAACAATGGAACCACATGAGCAATACGCCAATCCTCCGGCACAATCCCTGTTTCTAATGACATCTGAAAGATCTCCGTCAGAGCTCCTGCTATCTCTACACAAACTTCCCTCAAGGTCCTGGGGAATATCCGGTCAGGACCCGGAGATTTATCCACTTTTAAATTTCTTAAAAGCGCCAGTACTTCCACCTCTTTAATTGTCATAGGTTCCATAACTTCCTTACTTGTATCCCACACCTTACACCATTCAATATCCTTCTCCTTAGTGAATACCGAAGAGAAGAAATCGTTCAAAATCTCTCCCATCTCCCTCGGCTCCACACATAGCTGACCACCCTGATTCTCTAAGGGACCAATTTTATCCCTCACTATCCTCTTGCTTTTAATATAACTGTAGAAGCCTTTCGGATTTACTTCCACCTTATTTGCCAAACCAAACTCGTAACTTCTTTTAGCTTTTCTAATCTCTTTCTTAAGTTTCCTTTTACATTCTTTATATTCCTCGAGCAATTCCTTTACTCCATGCTGCCTATATCTATTGTAGACATCCCTCTTTTTTCGAACCAAGTTTCTAATATCCCTTGAAAACCATGGCGCTTTCAAACTTTTAACCTTTCCTTTCAACCGAACAGGAACATAAAGATTCTGTACCCTCATAATTTCACCCTTAAATGACCTCCATTTCTCTATTACATCCTTCCCATAAAACAACTTGACCCATTCCACTCTCTCTAAATCTCTGCGCATCTCCTCAAAGTTAGCCTTTCTCCAATCAAAAATCTCAACTCTAGGTCCAGTCCTGTCCTTCTCCATAATTATATTGAAGCTAATGCTATTGTGATCACTGGACCCGAAGTGCTCCCCAACACATACATCTGTCAGCTGACCTATCGCATTCCCTGACAGGAGATCCAACACTGCCCCATCTCTAGTCGGTACTTCTATGTATTGTTGCAAAAAGCTATCCTGCACACATTTCACAAACTCTAAACCATCCAGCCCTTTTACAGAATGAGCTTCCCAATCTATGTGTGGAAAATTAAAATCTCCCACAATCACCACCTTGTGTTTACTACAAATATCTGCTATCTCCTTACACATTTGCTCTTCCAACTCACGCTCCCCATTAGGTGGCCTATAATACACTCCTATCAGTGTTACTACACCTTTCCCATTCCTCAATTCCACCCAAATAGCCTCCCTAGAGGAGCTCTGTAATCTATCCTTCCAAAGCACTGCCATAAGATTTTCTCGGACAAGCAATGCAACACCTCCTCCTCTGGCCCCTCCTACTCTATCACACCTGAAGCAACTAAATCCAGGAATATTTAGTTGCCATTCACTAGAATGATTCCGGGAATGAGAGGGTTAACATATGAGGAACATTTGACTGCTCTTGGACTGTACTCCTTGGAGTTTAGAAGAATGAGGGGGAACCTCACAGAAACATTTCGAATGTTGAAAGGCATGGATGTATGTATGTGGTGAGTTATCTGCACTCAGATAATAAAATCTACTCTGAAGTTTGAGCCTCGGGGAAATTCCTTCGATTCCTCGAACAAACTGTGACTGACATCTCCAGCTCCCAGCAGCAGCCCGCCTTCTGACACACTCACAGCCAATCAACGGCACCGCTGGGAGAATCCTGCTCCTATTGGCTGAGGTGTGTCAGTGGGCGGGATGCTGAATGTTCGGAGCGGTCCGAGGTTTGGTTTGGAACTGAGAGCGAATGGACCCGGGGAGAGGCCGGAGATCGGGAGCTAAATTTCGGGTAAAGGTTGCAACACCGGCCGGGTGAATCCTTCCCATGGCAGAGGTGAAGAGACTGGCGGAGATTCCGTGAGATGTTTCACCTGCACGGAGGGTGCCCGGTCTTTCCCCGCCGAGGATCGGGGCCTGTTGTCGGGACTTTTCTCTCAGACCTGTTTCCTGCTGCTGGGATCCCGGATCTGACGCGCAGCGGCTGCCGATGGATCTCCGGTGTTCTCACCGCTCCCCTGTGCAATCGGACAGGCTGAAGGCCAAGGCAGAACAAGGCGCAAAGGTAAGTTCGTGCTTTGAAAAAAATAAGAAACAGCAGCAGGCGTGGCCATTCGGCCCCTTGCGCCAGATCCGCCTTTCACTCCGATCATGGCTGATCTTTGACCTCAGCGACACTTTCCTGCAACGTTCCCATCTTCGCTCAGCCCTTCAATATTCCTTTTGAATATAGAAAACTTGTGGGGAACAAATCCAAAGGTTCTCCGCACTCTTCATCTGAGTCCAGTCAGCTGACATCGGATTCTGATTCTGTGACCCCTTATTCAACACCCATTGAGGAAAAATGTCATTCCTGCCCCCACCCTGTCAATACCCTGTGAAACGGTGTCTGTCTCGGTCTCAGTCAGACCACTTGTTATTTCTCCAATTTTGAGACAGGCCCAGTCAGTATAATCTCTCTGAGGACACCAAATCACCTCTCTTCATCCCTTCATCCCACAGGCTGACTCTGGGAGGGAGACCAGACCTGTGCACAGTGTTCCATGTCCGCTCTCACCAGGACCCCATATACCTTCAGAGGAGATCTTTATTCTTCTATTCAAACCTTCCTTCCCATTCAATGCTCTTCATTTAATATCGAACTCAAACAGTGAACAGACACAACACAGCCTCAGCCATGAATTTAAAGGGCAGGTGTTGCAACAGTTTGAGCTTCATACCGGGGGCCACGGAGCAAGCAGGGTGTCACAAAGGGAGGAATGTGGGAGTGTTGTATGTCTGAGCCCAGCTGTGTGTGTTTGTGTATCAGAATCAGGTTTAATATCACCCGCGTATGTGGTGAAATTTGTTGTTTTGTGACGGCAATGCATAGTAATAGAAAGTATAAATTACAATAAGTATTTATAAAATTAAATTTGAAATATAGTGCAAAACCAGATGGAAAATCCTGAGGAAATGTTCTTGAGTTCATTGTCCATTCAGAAATCTGATGGTGGAGGGAAGAAGCTGTTCCTGAACCGGTGAGTGTGTCTCCAGGGTCCTGTACATCCTCCTTGATGGTAGCAATGAGACGAAGGCATGTCCTGGGTGATGGGGGTCCTTAATGATGGATGCCACCTTTTTGTGGCATCATCTTTTGAATGTGTCCTGGATGCTGTGGAGTCCAGTGCCC
Source organism: Hemitrygon akajei (assembly GCF_048418815.1). NCBI lineage: Eukaryota > Metazoa > Chordata > Chondrichthyes > Myliobatiformes > Dasyatidae > Hemitrygon > Hemitrygon akajei. Next base: position 3,262,785 of record NW_027331956.1, read on the forward strand.
ATGAAGGAGCTGGCTGAGTTTACAACTTTTTGCAGCATTTTCCGATCCTGTGCAGTGGCCGCTCCACACCAGGCAGTGATGCAACCAGTTAGAATACTCTCCACAGTACATCTGTAGAAATTTGCAAGTGTCTTTAGTGACAGACCGATTCCCCTCAATCTGCGAATGAAATATAGCCGATGTTGTGCCTTCATTGTAACTGCATCAATATGTTGGGCCCAGGATAGTTCCTCAGAGATGTTGACAGGCAGGAAGTGGAAACTGCTCACCCTTTTCACTTCTGATCCCACGATGAGGACTGGTGTGTGTTCCCTCGACTTCCCCTTCCTGAATCCACAATTAATTCCTTTGTCCTCATGATGTTGAGTGCAAGGTTGTTGCTGCGACACCACTCAACTTGCTGATCTATCTCACTCCTGTATTCCTCCTCATCACCGTCTGAAATTCCACCAACAATAGTTGTGTCGTCAGCAAGTTTATAGATGAGCCTAGACACACAGACGTGGTGTAGAGAGAGTAGAGCAGTGGGCTGAGCACGCATCGTTGAGGTGTGCCAGTGTTGATTGTCAGCAAGGAGCAGATTATATTTCTGGTCCACACAGACTGGGGTCTCCTGGTGAGGATCCAGTTGCAGAAGGAGGTACAGAGGCCCAGGTTTTGGAGCTTGTTGATTACAATTGAGGGTTTGATTGTGTTGAACGCTGAGCTGTAATCAGCCGCCTGACTTGTGTATTGCTATTGTCCGAGAGATCTAAGGCTGAGTGGAGAGCCCTCATGTTCGACGACACAACCCCTTATTCTGCTCACACCCCCAAATCCATATGCATCCACCAAAGTCATGTGCCTACAAACCACCAATCCATAGCTCAATCACCAACTCAGTGCGCATCCGCAAATGCTGACACCCCCCCCCCGCAAACATAACCCTCAGAGCACGAATTATTTCAAACAGTTCAGGAAATGGCGGTCTCAGTATTAAAAATCCCCACTCCAGATCGGCCGATACATCGAATTCTGCATGTCACTCAAAATCCGTGTACAGCCGCATGTGCACCTCCATATTGGACGACACAGCCCTAAGTCTGCACAATTCTCGAATCAGTGCGCAATGTCATATTGGAGAATGAATACACCCTGTGTCCGTGCGCAACCCCAAATCCCTAAATGTGCGCTATTCCCATTTCAGTGCGCACCCCGAATCCCTAAATGTACGCTATCCCCATTTCAGTGTGCACCCCAAATCCCTAAATGTGCGCTATCCCCATTTCAGTGCGCACCCCAAATCCGCTGACACCCCAGATGCACTTTAGATTATCTCAGAAGCAGAATCGTGTCACAGTTCAGAAAATGACTGCCTCGACAATTAAATTCTAATTCAATCCATACTCGCCATGCTCATCCCCAAATCTTTGTGCATCCCCCAAAGCCGAGGGCATCCCTACATGCACAACAGTTTACAATCATTTCAAACAGTTCACAAAATATCTTCCTCCGCATGAAACAATAGGAAAAACAAAGTTCAACGTGGAAAGAGCAAAGAATTGCTGTACATTCCCAAGCCAAAAGCTGTGGATGCAGCATGAGGTATATCGTCTGCTGAAGCCTAAATCTGTGGCATTCAAATCCACCGACACATGTCTGTACCAGAAAACCGGGTATGACTTGCGCAGGGCTACTGAAAGAGAGAAGAGACTATTTCGAACGAGGATGGAGGCGACATCGTATGTACAGCAGCTCTGACAGGGTTTACTTCCTGCAAAGCGAAACCCAATAGTATGCAAACACGAGGAAATCTGCAGATGCTAGAAAATTAATCAACACACACAAAATGCTGGTGGAACACAGCAGGTCAGGCAGCATCTATAGGGAGAAGGACTGTCGACGTTTCGGGCCGAGACCATTCGTCAGAACTAACTGAAATGGAAGATAGTAAGAGATTTGAAAGTAGGACGGGAGGGGAAAATGCGAAATGATAGGAGAAGAACGGAGGGGGTGGGGGGAAGCTGAGAGCCAGACAGGTGATTGGCAAAAGGGATACAGAGGTAGAGAAGGGACGGGAGGCCTAGGGAGAAAGAAAGTGGGAGGGGAGCACCAGAGGGAGATGGAGAACGGGCAGAGTGATGGACAGAGAGAGAGACAAAAAAACTAAATATATCAGGGATAGGGTAAGAAGGGGAGGAGGGGCATTAACGGAAGTTAGAGAACTCAATGTTCATGCCATCAGGTTGGAGGCTACCCAGCCGGTATATAAGGTGTTGTTCCTCCAACCTGAGTGTGGCTTCATCTTGACAGTAGAGGAGGGCATGGATAGACATATCAGAATGGGAATGGGACGTGGAATTAAAATGTGCGGCCACTGTGAGATCCTGCTTTCTCAGGCGGACAGAGCATATGTGTTCAGCGAAACGGTCTCCCAGTCTGCGTCGGGTCTCACCAATATCTAAAAGGTCACACAGGGAGCACCGGACACAGTATACCACACCAGCCGACTCACGGGTGAAGTGTCGCCTCACCTGGAAGGACTGTCTGGGGCCCTGAATGGTAGTGAGGGAGGAAGTGTAAGGGCAGGTGTAGTACTTGTACCGCTTGCAAGGATAAGTGCCAGGAGGGAAATCGGTGGGAAGGGATGAGGGGGGCGGAGGACGAGTACAACGCGTAGGGAGCGAAATCTGCGGAAAGCAGAAAGTGGGGGGAGGGAAAGATATGCTTGGTAGTGGGATCCCGTTGGAGGTGGCGGAAGTTACGGAAAATTATACGTTGGATCTGGAGTCTGGTGGAGTGGTAGGGGAACCCTATCCCGAGTGGGTTGGCGGGCGGATGGGGTGAGGGCAGATGTGCGGGAAATGGGAGAGATGCGTTTCAGAACAGAGTTGATGGTGGAAGAAGGGAAGCCCCTTTGTTTAAAAAAGGAAGACATCTCCTTCGCCCTGGAATGAAAAGCAGATGCGTCGGAGACGGAGGAATTGTGAGAAGGGGATAGCATTTTTGTGAGAGACAGGGTGGGAAGAGGAATAGTCCAGGTAGCTGTGAGAGACCAGTTAAATTTGAGGGCAGGGTGAAAGTTGAAGGCAAAGTTAATGAAGTCGACGAGCTCAGCATGCGTGCAGGAGGCAGCGCCAATGCAGTCGTCGATATAGCGAAGGAAAAGAGGGAGACGGATACCTGTATAGACTTGGAACATGGACTGTTCCACAAAGCCAACAAAAAGGCAGGCATAACTGGGACCCATACGGGTGCCCATGGCTACACCCTTGGTTTGAAGGAAGTGGGAGAAGCCAAAGGAGAAATTATTGAGAGTAAGAACTAATTCCGCTAGACGGAGGAGAGTGGTGGTAGAGGGGAATTGGTTAGGTCTGGAATCCAAAACGAAACGAAGAGCTTTGAGACCGTCCGGGTGGAGGATGGAGGTTTATAGGGACTGGACGTCCATGGTGAAAATAAAGCGGTGAGGGCCAGGGAACTTAAAATCATTGAAAAAATTCAAAGTGTGAGAAGTGTCACGAACATAGGTGGGAAGAGATTGAACAAGGGGGGATAAGACAGTGTCAAGGTATGCAGAAATGAGTTCGGTGGGGCAGGAACAAGCTGAGACAATAGATCTACCTGGACAGGCAGGTTTGTGGATCTTGGGTAGGAGGTAGAAACGGGAAGTGCGGGGAGTGGGAACTATGAGGTTGGTGGTAGTGGATGGGAGATCCCCAGAGCTGATAAAGTTGGTGATGGTATAGGAGACAGTGGCCCGGTGCTCCATAGTGGGGTGAAGATCAAGGGGTAAATAAGAGGAGGTATCAGAGAGTTGTCGCTGTGCCTCGGCCAGGTAGAGGTCAGTTCTCCAGACAACAACAGCTCCCCCTTTATCAGAGGGTTTTATAGTGAGGTTGGGATTGGTGCGGAGGGAGCGGAGATCAGAGCGTTCGGAAGGAATTAGGTTGCAATTGGAACAGGGTGTGGTGAAGTCGAAACGGTTGATGCCCCGTCGGCAATTAGCAATAAAGAGATTCAGAGCAGGCAGAAGAGCAGAGCGGGGTGTCCATGAAGAGGAGGAGGGTTGAAGACACGAGAAGGGTTCATCGGTGAGGGTAGGAGAGTCCTTGCCAAAGAAGTAAGCTCGGAGACGGAGCCGGCGGAACATGAGTGCAGCGTCATGGCGTACGCGGAACTCGCTGAGGTGTGGGCGAAGAGGGATAAAGCTGAGGCCCTTGCTGAGGACAGAGCGTTCTGCCTCAGAGAGTTGAAGGTCGGAGGGAATGCTAAAGACCCGGCACCGATGAGAGATGGGATCAGAGGGAGGAGGGAGGGTGGTAGTGTCAGTGGAATGGGAAGGGTTGAGGTGAGAGTAAGATGGAGCCTCTGAGGGCCGAGGAGCTGACGATGAGATCTGAAGGAGAGGGGATTGCAGAGTGGTGGTGGGGGAAGGGGTGAACGGCCTTTAATAAAGCCCGTTTGATTCATAGAGATGATTTTAGTTAAAATATTTTCAGGATAAAGTGATCGAAAATGGCCGAGATGAACAATAATAAAAATAATCCGGGATTCCATAACGGGGGGTAAAAAAAGAAAAAAAAAACACAACACCCAAATTACAAAGCCCAGAAAAAAAAGTCGATATCTATCGACGCAAGCCCCAGGAAAAGCATCGATGCTGTTATAGCTCCGCCTGCGTAAATATTTTAAAAAAAGTAATCTCTGCCTCCCCCTACTGGAGATAAACCTCATTACAGTCGACATTTATCTCAGAATAGTTAACTTGAAAGGTTAGTATTTTCCCTATAAAACAAAACCACCTTCAATTTGAAAGTAACCTTCATAGTATTAGATAAAGGAAGAAAAACACATCCAAATCAATTCTTGAAATGTTTGCACAAAAGAAAAACAATCGCGATCTTTAAATTATCCAATCTGTCTTTAGGACACAAGAAAAATCAGATAATTACTTAAAAATCTTCAATAAAGCATACAGAATAAAAAAAAAACAATTAATTCATTTAAATGCTGCAAAAAGAAAAAAAAGTTCCAGATTGTTCAAACTGGACTACAGCCTATCAACAGTTATCCCACTACATCTTCTGCGTTTAAAACCGTCCAAACCAGTGTTTCTCAGGAATAAAAATGAATTTTCAGCAAAAAACTTTCTGTGGCCACCGGATCTTCCAGTCTTATCAGTCTTTACACCGCGGGACACTCAAGCAGTTATAAATCATTCAAACTTCAGGCTTCAGACTCGTCGTGGTTGAAATACTTGCACAAAAGGAAAAACAATCGGCATCTTTGAATTATCCAATCTTTCTTTAAAACGTAAAGAAATCCAAGCAATTACTTAACAAAAAACGTTTTTTAAAAAAGCATACAGAACAAAAAAAAAACAGTTCGTTCAATTTAAATGCTGCAGAGAAAAAGAAATCAGATGGTTCAGAATTATCTACATTCTTTCAACAGTTCTCCCGCTATGTCTTCGAAGGTTAAAACCATCCAATCAAGTCTTTTTCGAAGCTGAGAATACATGTTAAGGTAAAAACTTTCTATAACCATCAGATCTTCCAATTTGATCGCTTTACACCACGAGACAGTCAAATTATTATAAATTACTCTAACTTCAAATTCGCCATACAAAGAGTTAATAAAACGCAATGCTTCGGCTGGATCATCAAATATACGAACTCCAGAATTTTTAACAAAATGCCTTAATTTGGCTGGCTATTGTAATAGTGGAAAGAGCTTTTTTTTGAAAAGCTAATTTCATAGAAGAGACAAATGCAGCACGTTTCTTAACAATTTCACGTGGAAAATCTTGAAACAGACCGAACTTCTGAACCTTGAAATTGAAATAATCTTTGTCTTCTTGCAAGTTTAATAATGCGGTCCTTGTCTCTGAGACGGAGAAAACGCACAACAACATGCCTGTTTTTACCTTCATCCAAAGATTTTAAAGCACCGGTTCTGTGAGCCGATTCAAGCTCCGGGGGTTGCGAACAAACCTCCGGAAATAAACACTGAAACATTTTAGCAAAATAATCCAGTGTGTCGGCAGATTCTGATTTCTCTTTTAATCCAACAATTCGAATATTATTCCGACGCGATCGAGCTTCCAAATCCACGATCCGTTGTTGAGCCTTTTCCAAACGAGAAGAAAGGTCAGCCGCATTTCGATTCACTTCTTTAAGATCGACGCTCAGAGAATCAATTTCTTCTTCAAACGTCTCTTTTAGTTGAGTTATTTCAGTGCAGATACCGGTGAATCGAGTTTCCAATCTCTTGACCCAAGGGGCTTCTTCCGATAAATCGTCAGCTTTTTAAAATTGTTTTTGTTAGAAGGGTCGGGATTTCGTCTGGTGCTCTTCGAAGTAGCCATAATTATAACTATTGTTATTCAAATTCGAATGAATAGAGTTAAAATTTCAAAGTTTAAATCGGAAAAGGGAGAGATTAAAGACGGACAATAAGCAACTAAGTCTTACATGTCCGTAGCGGGAGGCGGAGTCCGGAAGGACTTTGGATTGAATTATGGAAAGGATGTTTCCCATGGTGAGAGAGTTTAGGATAAGAGGGCATAGCCTCAGGAGAGAGGGGCGCCGTTTCAAAACAGAGATGCAGGAAATCTTTCAGACAAAGGGTGGTGAATTTGTGGAATTTCTTGCCACATGCAGCTGCAGAGCCCACGGCGTTGGGTGCATTTCAGGCAGACATTGATAGTTTCTTGATTGGACATGGCATCAAAGGTTCAGGGGAGAAGGCCGGTAGCTGGGGTTGAGGAGGACGGAAAGAAAGGATCAACCATGAGTGAATGGTGGAGCAGTCTCAATGGGCCGGATGGCCTGACTCTGCTTCAATGTCTTATGGCTTTATGGAAATGAGGATTGAACAGGAGACTGCGAGACTTTGTCTGAGTGTTATATTTGGACGGTCAACGCCGTATTTGTAACCCTTTATTATCTAATGTTATGATTAATGATATTCTCTCTGAGAAAGGCACTGAGGTGTGTAAATCACTATATGCAGATGATGGAGCTCTATGGTTTAGAGGCATATATTGCAATTATACTGAATATTTGATCAAATTAGCAGCTAATAATTTGGAACACTCGGCAAATATATGAGAATTTAAGCTTTCAGTCGCTCATGAACAAGTTCTGTGTTTTATAAATGTGATTAATAGGCATGCAGTTGATTTGAAAAGATATGGTCAAACTCTTCAAGACGTTATAACGGTAAGATTTCCAGGCATGTGGATGGATAATCAGCTGGCATGGAAGCGTCATATCAGAAAAAAATAACATTAAATATTCTCAGTTGTCTATATGGGTATTCTGAGGAGCTACATCAATAACATTGTCGACCATGTTCATTTGTTTAATTGGATCTGTTCTTGATTATGGCTGTGTGACTTGGAGATCAGCGTCATCTTCAATTTTAAAGTGTTCGGAAGTGTTCTGGCGCAATAAGGTGGTCCCCTGTTTCAGCTTTACTGGTTGAAATGAGCCAAGTATAACTGCGGAGATTGCAGTTGACATTAACAAACTGGATTGATTAGATGGGAGAAATAAATTACCATCCTGTTGAAGTTGTGTTCGAGGACGGTTGGCAACATCACACGAAGAGTGTTTTCAAGTTTAGGTGGCTGGGATCTTATCGCGCTGGGAAGATGGGATTGTGGGATTACGCAATATTCCCCAATGTCACGTTCTCTGAAACCCCATCTTGTTTTGCCTCTGACTAGCTGATTTTAGGTCACAGAGCTTAATAAGTCTAAGAATTCTGCAATGTCCGAGAGTCTGTTGGTTCATCAGTATATTTTGGAAAACTATTATGATATATTAACTGTTGCAGAAGAATCAAAAGCTAACAACTGAGACGTTCCTCTGGCTGTTTCTGTGCCTTAATTACAGGTAACGACAAAGACACAACTTACTAACCATGATATCAGTGCATAGAGAAGAATTTGTTGCCATCATTTTAGGCGTACACTGGGTGGAGGATATTTGTCCGTGTAAAGCACTAATTTATTCACATGCCTTTTCGGTTTTGATGATTCTTAACACAATTTATTCCAGCGGTCGGTCAGATTTACTGTTGGAAACTCATTGGCCCACTTCTTATGAGTTTTATGTGTCTTCTTATGGGTCTCAACCTGCACGGAGAGGTTGAGTTACAAAAGCTGATACAATTCCAGCGGTGGATAAAGACCTACCACCCGGCAAATCAGAAGTTAAGGGGTTGGTGGGATTGAGAATTATAGCAAGACCGTTGGGATAATGAGCATAAAGGAAACACCACTGCAGAATGCGTAACTGTTAGCTTAATGGGGGAACCGAGTAAAACAAGAAGTGAGAGAATTTTATTCAAAAAAGAAGCAGTGAAGGTTTTTTTTTCTCATTCTCTGCACCACACTCCAGTCCAGTTAGTGGCGGGAATCCGACTTTAATTTGATCTGTCAAACGCCTTTTAACCAAACCCCGCCCCATTTCGTTACATTAGCAAATCATTCAAGGGGAAGGCGGAGAGTAGAGTGATTGACATTGGATTAGGCAGCCAGTAATCGACTAGATCCCTGCCGTTTTGTGGGCTGTAAGGTTGATGGGCCGCAAAGGGAATAGATGGACAGGTGCACAGACCAATGGCTGGACAGCGTTCCGGTGCAGGTCTTTGACTGTCATCTGGCAGGTCCAATGCGGTACTGAGTCTCCAGGACGGTGCCTTGACCCTCACAAAACACACACTATCCTAACGTTCCAGAGCTGCCGGTCGATGCGACAACCTGCCGGGAATAACACCTGGGTGATCAGGGGGTGAATGTGAGGAGCTGGAACCCTCACTGCAACCGCCTTTGGCTTGTGCTCAGGTCGCGGCTTTATTAATGAACTGAAGCACCGAGGTGACCGGATATTTCACCGCGCTGATCACCTGCTCCCTGAATTTCGACTGAGTCACCGCGTAAATAAATGTGTTCGTGCAGCAGCTGAAATTCATCAGTAAAAACCCGACGTAGTGAAAGATCGATTCAGAATGATTGAATTCGAATCCTTTTCCTGAGACCTGATAATATATGACATTTACAAAATGTGTCATCCACAGGAGGATGAAGCTGCCGGAGAGGGTGAAGAGTAAAACCACTGACCTCCTCCTGCTCTCCATCTCCGGGTCACTGCGGTTCTCCCCCTTGCTGTGACCCTTCAGCCCCTTACGGACCCGACTGGCCACTAAAATGTGTCTGACCATCAGAGCGTTGAGCAGCAGTATCCCAGCGAAAGGGAGAAACGGGGTTAAAACCGTATCGAGCCAGTCATATCCCACCCACCAGGGGTCAGTGAAATAATTGTCCTTGGTTATACAGAACCACGGTACATTGTCGATGATCATCCAGGGTTCCCATGTGAAGTATCGGGGAACGTTTCTCAGACACGATAGTACGCCGGTTGCTGTTAGAACCACAGCCGCAGTTTTCCCGGTGCAATATTTTGTTTTCAGTTTCTGGCAGCAAATGGCGACAAACCGGTCAAAGGTGAAAGTGACGGTGAACCAGACAGAACAGTGTGTGGCTGTGAAGCTCAGAACATCGATAACACTGCACACAGGGGTGATGCCCAGAAAACTCCACCGGAAGTAATGGAATGTGATTTGAGTCAAAATGACGCTGGTGACAATGGTCAGTAGATCCGCCGCTGCCATGGCCACCAGGTAGCGAGTGGTGCAGGTAGAGAGGCCGCAGTTTCCCCGGGACAGGATCACAATCGCCACTACATTGACTGGAGAGAGAGAGGGAGAGAAACAGACACTGGGCATTACTTCTCCGGGAATTCACACTGGGTCGAGTTGCAGCTAAAGATGTCTGTGAACGGCTGCTAATCTAGCACCAGACGGGTCACACTATCTCTGAACTGTTTTCTTCAGTGTGGAGATAAAGCAATGTGTGGGCAGTCGTCGGCGAACGAGCTGAATGAGCAACAACGATCGCTGCTGATCCAGATTCCACAGCACCAGGGGCTCTCTTTGAGCAATAACTCAGAAACAGTGAACCTGACAATGAACACCCACCCCCCCCCCACCCCCAATCTCCCAGTCACACCTTCTCGGAGAGCTACCTGTCCTCAGCACTTGGACAAATCTGGACAGGGTATCATTAAAGGCAAGAACAGCGTTTGAGTCGCTCCCGTGAGTTAGAGGAGAGACAGAGGTTTAGTTCCCTTTGTCATTGAATATGAAAAATCGGAAAGTCGATTTGACAGGATCGATATCTCTGACGGATATCTGTGCAATGATCATCAAGTTGGAAGATTGTAAAATGACCATGAATAGGTTCACACCGGTAACAATCAGAAATTCCAAACATGAATCCTTCTGCTCACTCACCGGGAACTCCAACAACGGCAATGAACACGTTCAATATTTTCTGCACACTCCTGTACATTTCCAACAATGCAGACATTTTCTCTGTCCAGTGATTTGGCCCCCCGTGTGTTACACACGATCTCTCGGAATGAAATGCTGAGGCAGCACATGCCTCGGGTTTTTAATACAATTCAGTGACTCCACAGGGACAGATTTCAACAGATTTAAAAATAAAGATTTTAAATTATTTACAAATCGATTACATCAGACAGGTGAAATTCCCGCGGTGACGGATGGCGATTAAACTATTCAATTAATATGAAGACCATTGGGAGCTAATTTGTCCCAACGCAGGTGACTGAACCGTCCGAGTTATCTTATCAACTAAATGTGCTTCCAGTGTAAATATGCACTTCAAAGTAACCATTAATCAGACACAAAATATTGAAGTATATTATGCCATTGTAGCTTGTGAAAATGTATTGAATCACGAACACTACGCCGGCTGGTGACGTAGTGGCATCAGCGCCGGGCTCCCGAGTTCCAATCCAGCCGGCTCCAAAAACGCCTGGAGAGGGATGGGCTCCGCCAGGTTTCAGATGCCCAAGACACGTCGTATGATGAGCAATTACCAAAAAGATTGGTGCAAGAAGTGCACCGACTCCGTGTGTGTGTGTGTGTGTGTGTGTGTGTGTGTGTGTGTGTGTGTGTGTGTGTGTGTGTGTGTGTGTTTGTGTGTGTGTGTGTGTGTGTGTGTGTGTGTGTGTGTGTGTGTGTGTATGTGTGAGAGAGTATGTGTGTGTGTGTGTGCGAGTGTGTGTATGTGAGAGAGAGTGTATGTGTGTGTGTGTGTGTGAGTGTTTGTCTCTCAGTGTCTCTCAGTGTGTGGATAGACTGATTGTCTCTGCCTGACCCTGCCGGGCTATACACGTGTCCATCTCCAATTCACTTTATCCCCCTTGGTTTAGTCCCTTCTTATCTGTTTCTTCAAACTGCACAGTTCAACAAACTTCACAAAATGGCTGTCTGAACAATAAAAGAGATAAGAACGGAGGGCATAATTCAAATTGCATTTATTAGTAATGTATGTACAAATGGAATTACTTTGAGACCTGTCGCAGCTCCAAATCAGGAGGCACCCCCACATGCACTTTAGATTATCCCAGAGCAAGAATCATTTCAAACAGTTCACAAAAAGTTCGTCTCCATTCAAAACATAGCAAGAACAAGGGTGAACGTTGATATTGCATTTATTATTAAAGTATGGATAAACGGTAAAACCTCGAGATTCGACACCCCTCCAGATGCCCCGCCTCACCCAGGTTATTGTTCACCTCCAAATCCGCCAACACACCCAACTTTGTGCAAATCAGTCTGCACCCAGAAATCTGTGCTCACCAGAAAATCCTCAATGAACCTTTAAATCAGTGTCCACCCCAAAGCTTCCGACACCACGAAATCCTTGTGCACTCACACATTCGCTGACATACCCCTGAAGCTGAGCACATCCGCAAAGCTGGATGCTCCGCCAAATCCGTCCGCTCCACTAGATTCACTGGCAAACCCCGAAATATGCCTGCATCCCCATTTATCTGACCAAACAATAACATGTATCATAGTGTCCTGGTGACGTCTGACCCACTAATCCCCTGCAATATTGTCACAGTATGTACCCGGAAAATCTTTTTCGCAATATTCACCACTTTCCTCACCACGGCTTCTGCCCATTTATACTTAATAAGGTTACTGGGACACTGATACTTCTTCACTTTCCTAAACGCCTTGTTCCAGTCCCTAATCGCCTCTGCACATTCCTCAGTCCACAGTGATACAGCCTTTCTCCTATTAATTCCGTTTGTAATGGGAATCACTTCCATCGCAGTTTGCTGAATAACGTGACATAACCTTTCATTGTAAAAATACACATCTTCGTCAATATTCTGCAGCGGTTCTAGAACTACTGTGAATATTAAATCTCGTACCCTTTCAGACACACAAGTTGAAAAACTGTTCTTTAATCAAACCATTACCATCATTCCGCAAACAAACCCTCAGTGAACTGCGTTAAAATCTCAGCAGCAGACAGCTCTTCGTGAGCGAGAACAAAATATACTTTCTCACAACTCAGTAGGAAGTTTTCCACAAGCGTTGTAAACCATTATCAGTTTTATTCAACTACCTGCTGAATCAAATATTTCTACAGCAAATCCCACATACGGTCCATTCACATTCACAACTCTACACCCTGCCTCCTTCCTTATAAAACTGACAGCACTACCTCTCCATCAAATGACCAATCACGCCAAACGACAATATAATCCTGCACAGAAAAAAACTTAACTGTGAAGATAAACTCTTTTCCTGAATACTCAAAACATCGGGAGATTCTGACAAATGAGCAACAGACTTCTTAATGTGTTGACGATGAAAAGTCAGGCTGGGATAGACTAGGATGCAGATACTCCACCCATCAGATCTTCATTTACAGCTTCCAACATAACACCGGTTACACCGAGATACCTTTCTGCAGCTTTCACAATCATTTTATGTTTTTGCCAGTAGGATGAGATGTCTGATCAGTGCAATTCACCACATCCATTATTAACATCACAAAATCCATTGTATCCACCAGTACAGAGTCTTTCCGGAGTGAACTGTGATGCCGACATATATCCACTGACCTCCTAGTCTATACTCTGACTCGGAACACTATATTAAGTTTAACAGTCAGAGTCAGGTTTAACTTTTTGCAAGGTATCTGCATAAGACACACCCAACTGTACTTTAACCAGTTGAACTGATCCGCCTCTATTTTCCTGAGGCAACATAGTTGTTGTTTTCACATTCCCACCTCTATCCATGACTGAAATTCACATTAACTAATCATCTCATTTGACCGACAGGTTCCTCTGCCAGTGACAGCAGGGACAGTGAAGGGTCTGAACTACGATCGGCCTGGTGGAAATCTGCCCCAAACTCAGACCCTCCTCGTCTGCTCTATCGCTATGTCGGAGTTCAGCGATACTGCTGTCGGTGGTCGTCGGCCGCGACATCCACAGGGACGGGCGTGGCTCTCCGTCCACACCTCCGAGTGTCTGTTCCGGCGATGTTTGCCAGACCTCACTCAGCCTCCGCCGATGCAGAGAAAATTGCGCCACCAGCCGCCAGCAGGCACTCTGGGAGTTATGAACTACCATCCTCCACACTCCTGGTGAATCTCCTCTGGAGACCTCCTGCACAAAATATACTTTGTATAGAACGCAACAGTTTAAGAAACATACCAGGTCAGGCACAATCTCCTGAGAGGAATACTGTCGAAATTTTGGATGAAACCGTCCAAGTTCAGGATAGAGAGTGGCCCTTCCAGGCTGCACAGGTGCCCACCAAAATTGTCCCATCTGCCTGCGTGTGAGCCATTTCCTCTGGGCATGATTCAGCTTGAATAGTCACATGGGCACAGGTGCTGAAAGGTTATTTTCCCTGCTGCAGGAGTCTTTAACTAAACCTTTCCTATACTATACTTAATCACAATGCCCTTTAAATTTGTATCAGTACAGGATCACAAAGGAGGTAGTGTGTGGTCTCTTATCGAGCAGTAAGGTGGAATTTTTACTCAGAGCCTGGTAGGATATACTGCAGATTATTGAGAGTGGCAGTAAATGACATCACTAGTGACTTGACCAATATATTTGTGTTCTCTGTAGCCACGAGTAAGATCTCAGAAAAGCGCTGATCGAACTTATTCTGTTATTTAAGAAGGGGGGGTGGATAATCCTGGAAAATGTAGACTCACGTTAGATGTAGACACGTTTCTAGAGAAGATTCTTAGGGATTGGATGTAGAGTTATCAAACTCCTCACACATCAACGTACCCATCGTCTCCTCCAGAGTGTGATAGTCTGTTTCCCGACGGCCCTTTCGGCCGGCACCAGGACCATCCCTCCCGTCCATGTACCTGTCCAAGTGTCTCAATGGAACCTCATTTCTCCACTTCCACTGGCGTCTCATTCCACACTCACACTGTCCTCTGAGTAAAGAAGTTCCTTCACATTTTACCCTTAAACCCTTTTCCTTTTACCCCGAAATTATGACCTCTTATTCAGGCCTCACCCAACCTGAGGGGGAAAAGCCTCAGCTTCGGTGCGACAAAACCCTTTGAATCTTTCTCTCCAATTCAGGTCCTCAACTCCTGGAAACATCATTATAAATGTTCGCTCTAATCGTTCAAGGTTCTTGGTACTTATTCGTGTAGATGGGTGACCCTGGATAGATGCACTGAGCTTAGAAAAATAGAGGGCTATGGGTAAGCCTGGGTAGTTCTATGGAAAGGACAGGTTCAGCACAGCTATGTGGGCCGAAGGACCTGCATTGTACTGTAGGTTTTCTCTGATCCAGACTACACACAATACTCCAGGATTGTCCTCAGTAACGTCCTTTACAACTTCAACATAACTTTGCAATTCGTGTACTCAGTACTTTGATTCATGAAGGCCAATGTGCCAAAGGCTCTCTTCATGACCCTGCCCTGAACTATGGAACTGTATTCCCGGATCCCTCTGCTCTCCGCAGACCACAATCCCCGACCAGTCACTGTCTGAGTCCGACCCTGTTGTTCCCGGCAAAGCGCAACACCTCACATCGGTCCTCATTACATTCCAGCTGCAAAACCGTCAGCCCATTTATCCAGCTGCTAAACTCATCTCCAAGTTTTAATAATCTGCCTCACTGCCACTCATGCTCTGTATCCAGGTGTCAGCTGCAAATCCAGTTTACCATATTCCCATTGAAATCCAAAGTTACGTGGAGCTGAGGAGGACGATGGCGCCTAACGGCGACTCCTTGTTTGCAACTTCGAAAGGAGCTCTAGTTCTATTTTAATATCTCTATTTTTCCCTCTCATGTTGCTTTTGAAGACCCCGACCTGGAATTACCAACTGACTTTGGTTCTTTGCGGCAATGGGACCCGTTCTCGGAGTCCGACGACTGGCCGTTATTCGATATACCAAGGACGAGGGCTAAAACACCAGCGCGCCTTCAGTATTCCGGGATTTCGTGCCTCTGGAGGCGGGTGGAGTCGAGGTCGGTGCCGTTGCAGGAAATCGGTGCGTAGTCGGAGACGGAAGATCAAAAGCAGCGAGCTGGCTGCTGGCTGTGTGCCCAGAGACCCGAGTTCATCGGGCACAGAGCTCGGAAAAAGCGACACAACAGATATTGAACATCTTATATCAGCGAGCTGTTTGTTATGTCCCCCTGTCGTTGTGAAACGGGGACACCCATTTTTCCCTTATTAGAGAGAGTGTGTGCGTGAGAGAGAGAGAGAGAGAGAGAGAGAGAGAGAGAGAGAGAGAGAGAGAGAGAGAGAGAGAGAGAGAGAGAGAGAGAGAGAGAGAGAGAGAGAGAGAGAGAGAGAGAGAGAGAGAGAGAGAGAGCGAGAGAGAGATATGGGGGGAAAGGATGTGGTATGTTGAATTACCGGGTGAACGTGTAGTCTTTGGGGTTTTGCAAGTCTATGTCTCTACTGACGCTTTGCTGCACGTTTCAGTGCTCGGTGGAGGGCGCCGATGCTTTCGTTAACTGGTGTGTGTCTGGGAGGGGGGAAGATGCTTTGCTACTGCTTATGCGTGGGTGGGGTGAACTGCGGGGAATTTGGGGTGCTAGCATTTAACTGTCATTCATTCTTTGGGGCTCTCCTCTGTTTTCGTGGATGGTTGCGAAGAGAAGAATTTCAGGATGTATATTGTATACATTTCTCTTACATTAACTACACATTTGAAACATTTGATACCTTTGAAATACTTCTATATCCTGTCCCTTAGAATGTCTGACAATAAGTTAACCGCTGGTGTCAGGCTCATCCGCCTCTACTTTCCCGGCTTATCGTCAGAGCCTTTCACCATTCGATAGGTTTCAGTGAGGTCACCCCTCATTCTTCTGAATCCCAATGAATGCGGACCGAAAGCCATCGAACCTGGAATCATGTTCGTGAACCTCGTTGAACCCTCTCCAGTTTCAGCACATTCTTCTGAAGATAAGCGGTCTAAACCTGTTCACAATACACCGTTTGAGGCCACACCAGCACTTTATAAAGCCGCTACATTACATCCTTGCTCTTGCATTGTAGCTACCTTCAAATAAATGCTAATATCGTCTTTTCTTTCCTCATCACACACTCGAACTCTGAAATAATCTTGAGCGAATCCTGCACAACGAGTCTCAGTTCTCTATGCTTGCCCGTGTTTTGCATTTTCTCTCCACTTAGAAAGTACTCAACCCTTTCATTTCCTCTACAAGTGTGAATGACCATTCACTTCCTGGCACTGCGTTCCATCTGCCACTTCTTTGTCCATTTTCCTCATCTGTCAGTCTTTCTGCAGCCTCGCTCCGTCCTTAAAACTATCTGTCGCTCCACCCATCTCCGTATTGTCTGCAAACGTTGCAAGAATGCCATCAATTAGATCATCCAAATCATTGACATATAACGTGAAAGAATTATCACCACACTGTCGTCTGTCGAACAACACTTCTCACTGGCAGCCAGCCGGAAAAGGCCCCTCTCTTCCCATTCTTCGTCGCCTGCTAGTCAGCTACTGCTGGAATTATTTTTGTTGTATTTTATTGATGCTGGCTTCGACTTCTCTTGTCAGTCACGGTTGTCAATCTGTGATATTCTTTGCCAGAGACGTCATTCGGTATATCTAAGGCAGAGATTGATAAATTCTTGTTTAGTCAGGGCAGGAAGGGCGACGGTGAGAGGGCAGGAGATGGGGGCTGAAAGGGAAATTGGAACAGCCACGATGAAAACGCGGACTTCATGGGTCAAATTACCCGATTCTGCTCCAGAATCTTATGGTCTTGTGATGGCTGAACAGCTAGATGCTGTGGTCCATATAGGTACCAATGCCATGGGTAGGAAGAGGGACGATGTTATTCAAAGTGAGTTCAGGGAGATGTGTGCAAAGTTAAATGACGGGATTTACAGGGCTGTGTCCTTAGGATTGCTACCCATGCCACAGTACCAGTGAAATCAGAAGTATGAAGAGTATACAGTTTAACCCGTGGCGATGGAGCTGGTGCAGGCGGGAGAGCTTCAGATTTTTGGATCATTGAAAAATGATACACGTCTTGGCACTGTATTCCATCTGCCATTTTTTTCCCTCTTTTTCCTCATGTGGCTGAGTACCTTTTCAGCTTCTCTGCTTCTACAAAGCTACCTGCCCCTTCACCTATCTTCATATCGTCCGCAAACCCTGCGACAAAGCTACCTGCCCCTTCACCGACCTTCATATCGTTCACAAACCCTGCGACAAAGCTACCTACCCCTTCACCGACCTTCATATCGTCAGCAAACCCTGCGACAAAGCTACCTGCCCCTCCACCGACCGTCATATCGTCCGCAAACATTGCGACAAAGCTACCTGCCCCTTCACCGACCTTCATATCGTCCGCAAACCCTGCGACAAACCTACCTGCCCCTTCACCGACCTTCATATCGTCCGCAAACCCTGCGACAAAGCCATCATCCAATTCACTGACATAGAATGTAACAGCGATCGGTCCCAACACAGACGTCTGTGGAACAACAACAGTCACGGCAGCCAAACAAGAAAAGGCTCCCTTACTTCAGACACTTTGCATTCTGCTAGTCAGACAATGCTGGAATCTTCCCTGTTTGTTAAGCAGCCTCATGTCCGGCACCTTGTCCCGCTCGGGATCTGAACCAAGCAGCTGAGAGATTGCGGAGGCGTTAATAATGATCTTTCCAGAATCGGGAGGTTCTGGCGAAGTACCAGATGACTGGAAAATTGCAAATGTTACTCCGCTGTTTATGAAGGGTGGAAGGCGGCATAAATTAAACTACAGACCCGTTAGCCTGACATCAGTGTTTAGAAACTTGTTGGGAACGATTGTTAGGGATAAGATCATGGAGTGCCTGGAGGTCAAAGGTAGCATGGGTTCCTGAAAGGAAAATCCAGCCTGATAAAGACCTACTACAATTTTTGAGGTAATTACAAGCTCATAGACAAAAGAGATGCAGTAGATATGGTGTATTTGGAAATTCCTAGTGTTACGTATTCGGGCAACAATAATATAGATGAGTTAGGCAAGGGGTTTTATAACAAATAACACGTTTATTAAACACTGATAACAAACCCCCTTCAAATGTAAACAAACCCAAACAATGATCCGAGCTCAGCTGCTCAAACAGTCCTTAATAGCGTTGCAGTCCCAAACAGTCTTCAAAGCGGTATTGAAAAGAACTCAGTTCGTTAAAACGGTATGCCGAAAGAAAACAGACTTTAAAACGATATGCCGACAGTTCAAAAGCTCACGGTACTTTTAAAAGGAGAGACTTTTTAAAGCGATGTAAATTCTCTTCCACGTCGATGTCCTTCGATTCCCAGCGTCGAACTCCCACGTCGAATTTTATTAAATATAACAACTTAAAGTGACTGACCTTCCTTCCACAATATTCTCAATCTCCCGCTTTTTCCAGCGGAGACTATCATGAGAATAGTAAACGAAATCCTTCCGAATGAGGATCAAACAAGGTCGAAGTCAATCCATCGAAAATCGATTCTTCTCGATTTGTCTTCCAAACTTCACTCTCCATTAGCAAAGAAACCGTTGGCTCTGACCTTTTAAACTTCAGGCATTATATAAAACTTCATTTTTAACTAAACTGCGTCATCACATTAAATTACACAGTAACATGAAGTCATCTTGGCAAATCCAGCCACGAACTGCCCCACCTGACAGGGTGGGTCTTCCTTTTATACCCTGTAGAAAAAAACCTGTCACATGACCTCTACTGGCGGGAAAATGACATCACTCCACCATTACCTCATGTCCAGTATAACTTCAACCCCAGTCACGTGACAAGGGTACCACTGTCACGTGTCACGGGTACGTAACACCTCCCTCCAAAAAAAACATTTTTGGTCTGACAAGAACAAAAATTTTAACAATTACTTACAAGAAAAAAAACAAATGTATATATCATATAACATACACAATATACAATACAGTAGGAGTGTTACAATAAAAAAAACACTCCAAAAAAAAACATTGTACATTCAATATCGAGATAGACAATCAGCAACCACATTATCTCTACCTTTAATATGAGTTATCACAATATTGTACTCTTGTAACATCAAACTCCAATTTAACAATCTTCTGTTTTTGTTTTTCATCTTACTCAGAAAAACTAACGGATTATGATCAGTGTAAACAATAAGTGGTTTTTGAGTTGTACCAACATATACCTCAAAATATTCCAAAGCTAAAACAAGAGATAACAATTCTTTCTCTATTGTTGAATAGTTTCTTTGATGCTTATTAAATTTCTTAGAAAAGTAAGCTACTGGATGATCAACCTCATCACCCTCATTCCTCTGCATCAATACTGCTCCCGCAGCTTCATCACTAGCATCTACAGCTAATGAAAAAGGTTTTTCAAAGTCAGGTGCCTTAAGCACAGGTTGTTCACATATCATTGTTTTCAATTTTTCAAATGCTTCCTGACAAAACACTGTCCACACAAACTTCACATTCTTCTGCAGAAGGTTAGTTAATGGAAGGGCAACATTAGCAAAATTCTTACAAAATTTTCGATAATATCCTACCATTCCCAAAAACCTTCTGAGAGTTTTTTTCCCCGTCGGAGTGGGAATTTCCAAAATTGCCTGAACTTTTGCCTGAACAGGAGCTACCTTACCTTGACCTACAACATAACCAAGGTAAGTCACAGTAGCATGTCCAAATTCACTCTTGGCTAAATTAATAGTCAAGTTAGCTTTTGAAAGCTTTTCAAACAATTTCTCCACCGCAATAATGTGTGCTTCCCAAGTATCATTTCCTGTCACTAAATCATCAATATAAGCATCAGTATCTTTCAATCCCTGAATCACAGAATTAATCATCCTCTGAAAAGTACCTGGGGCATTCTTCATCCCAAATGGAAGAACATTATACTCATATTACCCAGATGGAGTTACAAATGCAGAAATCTCTCTACCTCTGTCCGTTAATGGAACACACCAATACCCTTTCAATAAATCAATCTTTGTAAGGAACTTTGCTTTTCCAACCTTATCTACACAATCATCTAGTCTAGGAATTGGATATGCATCTGTTTTCGTTACAGCATTCACCTTCCTATAGTCCGTACAAAACCTAATACTACCATCAGGTTTTGGCACCATTACACATGGCGAACTCCAATTCGAGTTAGAATGTCTAATAATATCATTCTCTAACATGTATTCAATTTCTTTCTCAGCAAGTTCACATTTTTCCATGTTCATCCTATATGGATGTTGTTTAATAGGTTTGGCATCTCCAACATCTACATCATGTGAAGCTATAGTAGTCCTTCTCGGAACATCTGGAAACAAATCCTTATACTTAAAAATCAATTCCTTCATCTGTTGTTTCTGCTCTAGCTGTAAATGTGCTAATTTCTCATCCATATTTTCCAAAATAGTCGAATTAGGTAACCTAACAGAAACAATGTTAGATTTAGAATGAAAGTCAGATGAATCATCTATCATGTTCCCAGTTAAATCCAACTCATTCTCACTAACCACAACAGTCACAGTATCAGATTGTTTCTCAAAATATGGTTTAATCATATTTATGTGGCAAAGTTGTGTTGACCTTCTACGATCTGGAGTTTTTATTACGTAATCCACATCATTAACTCTAGACACAATTTCATAAGGTCCATGAAATCTAGCTTGTAAAGGATTTGTCTGCACTGGGAAAAGAACCAACACCTTATCTCCAGGCTTAAACATCGTCATCCTAGCTTCCTTATCATACCAAGTCTTCATTTTCTCCTGAGCCAACTTCAAATTTTCCTTGGCTAAGCTACAAGCTTTATGTAACCTGTCCTTAAATTTCAAAACATAGTCCAACAAATTAGTATGCACTTCCTTACTAATCCACTGTTCCTTCAATAAAGCTAAAGGTCCTCTAACTCTATGCCCAAACACAAGTTCAAATGGACTAAAACCTAAAGATTCCTGTACCGATTCCCTTACTGCAAATAAAAGTAAGTTTATACTCTCATCCCAGTCACTTTCATTCTCCACACAATATGTCCTAATCATATTCTTGAGAGTAGAATGAAACCTCTCCAAAGCACCTTGCGATTCTGGATGGTATGCAGACGAAGTAATTTGCTTAGCTCCCAATTTATAAACTATCTGTTGAAACAATCCAGACATAAAATTACTACCTTGATCAGTTTGTATTTCCTTAGGCAATCCAAAATAAGTAAAGAATTTTATAAGAGCCTTCGTCACAGTTTTAGCTTTTACATTCCTAAGTGGTACTGCCTCTGGAAACCTAGACGAAGTACACATGATAGTCAACAAATACTGATAACCAGTTTTTGTCTTTGGTAATGGACCAACACAATCTACAATAACTTTAGAAAACGGTTCACCAAATGCTGGAATAGGTTGTAATGGAGCTACTGGTGTAACCTGATTTGGTTTACCCACAATTTGACAAGTATGGCACGTCTTACAAAACATCGCCACATCTTTTCTTAAACCAGGCCAGTAAAAATGTTTTAAAATCTTGTCCACAGTTTTCCTTACCCCTTGATGTCCACCTAAAGGCACACTATGAGCTAAAGTCAAAATCTCATTCCGATAAACTTTAGGAACAACTACCTGATAAACAACATTCCATTCCTCACTTGCAGGAATTGTAGGCGACCTCCACTTCCTCATCAACACTCCTTTTTCCAAGTAATATCCTACTGACACCTTCTCAATTTCACTACCTAGTAAAGCTTGTTCCCTTAATTTTATAATCTCAGGATCTCTATTCTGCTCTGCTATCATCTCCTTCCGAGACAGAGATAAATCTTCATAGTCAGACTTACTCCCAGAATCTTGTTCAAACAACGAAGGTAAGAAAGTCTCTGACACATCCTCAAAACTCAAATCCTGAGTTGAACAGTCATGAGTAACAACCTCATTCTGCACATCAATTTTTTTAGCCATAGCTCTAGTCACAACACAAGAAGAATCTGTGTTAGAATTCACCTCTGGTTCCTCTGATTCCATTGTCAAATGCACTTCAGGAAAAACTTGTCCACCTGCCAAGTCATTACCTAACAATAAAGAAATACCCTTCACAGGTAAGTTATGCTGTAGTCCTACTTTAACAAATCCTGTAACTAATCCTAACTTTAAATTTACTTCATGTAAACGTACAGGCATAAAATCACTTCCAACACCTCTTATGTAATTTACCTCACCAGTATCACTCTCTTCATTAAACTTCAACACACTATCTAACATCAGTGATTGAGAAGCTCCAGTATCCCTAAGAATTTTTATTGGCACCAGAGTAGATCCTTCTTTCAAGGATACAAACCCTTCAGTTATAAAATGATCATATCCCTTTCTAACTTTGTCAGACTCTAACAAATCCTCATTTGTGTTTACCAAACCCTGTAACTTTACAGGTGCTTCAGTATGTTGCACACAAGCATCTGGAACTGCTTCCTTCTCTTTCTTTTTCAATTTGAAACAGTTAGCTATTACATGGCCAGGCTTCTTACAATAGTTACAAATAAGACCAAACTGTCTTTCCTTCACAGGTTTTCCTTCCTCCTTACCTCTCTCATTAACCTCTAATTTAATTTCTGATTTACCTTGAGTCTCCATATTATTTTTCCTCTTAAAAATTCTACCCTGAGGAAATTTATTCTTATGGATTAAAACATACTCATCAGCTAATCTAGCACAGTCCTGCAATTTATCAGTATCCCTCTCATTTAAGTAGGTCCTTACTTCAACAGGAATGCTTCTTTTAAATTCCTCCATCAAAATCAGCTCTCTCAATGTCTCATAGTCCTCATTTACATTTTTAGAAGAAACCCATCTCTCAAAACACATAGCTTTATCATAGGCAAATTCCACATAAGTCTTTTCCACAGACTTTTTCAAACTCCTGAATCTTTCCCTGTACGCTTCTGGGACCAACTCATACGATTTGAGAATATTTTCTTTCACAATATCATAATCTAATGCTTGCGCAGCAGTTAAAGCTGTGTAAACGTGTCGTGCCTTGCCTTTGATTACACTCTGTAATAACACTGACCATTTATCTTTCGGCCACTCTGACATCCGAGCAATAGTTTCAAAATGTTGAAAATATCTCTCCACTTCCGTTTCACTAAATGGAGGGACCAATTTAATTTCTTGGCTAGCAACAAACGGTTTTCTAGAATCAGAAGACTGATTCTCAGACCTTAAATTCACCATTCCATATTCAAATTCTCTTTTCTTCTGCTCATATTCCAATTTACACCTCTCTAACTCTGCTTTACTTTGTTCCAACCTCATTTGTTCAATTTGCAACTGCATCTCCAGATTACTTATTGGAAACGATTCTAAAATCGATTCTTCAAAATGACCCGAAGCCACAAAATGTGATGCGATCTTTCTCTGTATTACAGCTTTTGATGTAGTTGACAAAACCCCTTTAAGATGCAACCGATTAGCAAGTTCAGAGACTTCAGTTTTTTTCGCCTTCGCTAACAAGTCCGCGTCTGGCGAATCCAGAAACTCATCAATATTCATCGTTGCCGAATACCACTCACAAGCCAATCAAACAAAAAAAAAATTGAGCAATCCCCGTTACCAAAACACCGATTCAAAATTCAAAAAACTTTTTAAACTCAAATAATTCAATCCCGAACGTAGCCCCCATAATTATGTTACGTATTCGGGCAACAATAACATAGATGAGTTAGGCAAGGGGTTTTATAACAAATAACACGTTTATTAAACACTGATAACAAACCCCCTTCAAATGTAAACAAACCCAAACAATGATCCGAGCTCAGCTGCTCAAACAGTCCTTAATAGCGTTGCAGTCCCAAACAGTCTTCAAAGCGGTATTGAAAAGAACTCAGTTCGTTAAAACGGTATGCCGAAAGAAAACAGACTTTAAAACGATATGCCGACAGTTCAAAAGCTCACGGTACTTTTAAAAGGAGAGACTTTTTAAAGCGATGTAAATTCTCTTCCACGTCGATGTCCTTCGATTCCCAGCGTCGAACTCCCACGTCGAATTTTATTAAATATAACAACTTAAAGTGACTGACCTTCCTTCCACAATATTCTCAATCTCCCGCTTTTTCCAGCGGAGACTATCATGAGAATAGTAAACGAAATCCTTCCGAATGAGGATCAAACAAGGTCGAAGTCAATACATCGAAAATCGATTCTTCTCGATTTGTCTTCCAAACTTCACTCTCCATTAGCAAAGAAACCGTTGGCTCTGACCTTTTAAACTTCAGGCATTATATAAAACTTCATTTTTAACTAAACTGCGTCATCACATTAAATTACACAGTAACATGAAGTCATCTTGGCAAATCCAGCCACGAACTGCCCCACCTGACAGGGTGGGTCTTCCTTTTATACCCTGTAAAAAAAAACCTGTCACATGACCTCTACTGGCGGGAAAATGACATCACTCCACCATTACCTCATGTCCAGTATAACTTCAACCCCAGTCACGTGACAAGGGTACCACTGTCACGTGTCACGGGTACGTAACACTAGCAAGAGAGGAGTCCATGGCAATGCAGTCAGGCCAGACTGGAAACATCGTCAAATGATGCGTTTTGCGTGGAAGTGATGAATAAAAAAAATGCTATGACCTCGTTCATGGGGCTGTATTACAGAGAACTCAACACCCCGACGGATTTAGCGGAACAAATTTGCAGAGAGATCGTAGATCGCAAGAAACATAAGGTTGGTGTTATAGTGGGATATTAGTTCCCTTGCAGTTCAGGTGCAAATCGTCCCTTCTGTGCAGGTCCCAAAATGTTCCCTTACACACATCTGTCAGCTGCTATCTAACACAGAGACTGGGAACAAAGTAAAACCTTTCTGGTGGACTTCCAGTAACTCATGGTTTTCTAGAAGTGACTGTGCTGGGACCATTTCTTTTTAACCTCTCTCTCAGTGACTTGGATGACGCATTTGATGGGTTTGTGGCCAGAATCGTCAGACTGTGAGGTCACTGTGCGTGAATGGGAATAGATGGACAAATCCCGAGTTCAATTATTCGGTGGCATTCCGAAATAGTTCTTTGACTGACATTTGGCAGGTCATTGAGGAACTGAGTTAGATTCAATTTTGTTATGAACATGGAAATAACTGCAACTGGAGAGAGTGCGATACTTGATGTGCCATTAGAGAATGAGAGAGGGCTGTGGCAAAAGTTTGTGTGGAGAACACTTTGCATCTCGTGACCACAAGGTCATCTGTTTCACGGTAAATACGCATAAAGTTAGGTCTGGTGTGCGGGGTGAGATTCTAACTTGGAGAAATGTCAATTTTAATGGAATCAGAAGTAATCTGTCAAGTGTGTATTAAGACAGGCTGTTTTCTGGCGAATGTGAACTTGGGAAGTGGGAAGCTTCAAAAAGTGTAACTTTGGGAGTAAAATCCTTATATATGTCTGACTGAATAAAAGGTAAAGTTGAAAGATGTAGGCATCTTCGGTCCTTTTAGATGTTGAGGCCCTGGTGAAGATATAAAAGGAGGTTCACTGCAGGCATAAGCAGGCCGGAACAAATGAGGTGCTCATGGAGTATAAAAATGGAAGAGAACACAAGGCACTGACGCAACAGCAATTGGCATTTTTACGACAGTTAATTGAAGCATCCAGACTGCACACCGTGATTTCCATTTAACTAATTATATGAGATCTAAAACAAATTGACTGCACCAGTGACTCTTTGGTTTGTCATATTCAAGGGGTGAATATCACTTTTTAGACATCACTTTCATTTTGACACGAAATCGTCTTTCTGTTATTCAGTGTCAAAAAGCCAAATAAAACCACTGTGGATTAATGTTGTAAAACGATGAAACATGAAAACTTCGAAAGTGGGTATGAATACTTTTTAAGGTGCTGTAAAATACAAAAAATCCTCCGTACAATTAAGAAACATTAGGACCGATGTTGTCCTTGATCCTGGTGCTGTGTGTTCTCACTCTTTTATGTCTGCTGCCCAATGGAAGGTGTGAGAAGACAGAATGACGGGGCGGAAAGGGTCTTTGTTTATGTTAACTGCTTTCCAGGGGCAGCTAGAAATGCAGCTGGAGTCAATGGAGGGGAGTAATGTTTCTGTGACAGACAGTGCTGAGATCACAAAGTCCTTCTCTGACATGACTTCACAAATTGCCACACCTCACTCATCTGGACTGAACACCATTTGCCATTCCTCAGCCTACTCAACAAGCTGATCAAGAATCACTTGTATCAGAATCAGAACCGGGGTTTTTTATCACCTGTATGTGTTGTGAAATTTGGAAACTGTTACCATCAGGTACGAGGTACAGAAGCCTTAAGGCAAACACTCATCGATTCAGGAACGGCTTCTTACCCTCTGCAATCCGATTCCTGAATGGGCATTGAAACCTTGGACACTATAATTGTTATTATTATTTTATTTTGTTTTCTCCTTCCATACTATGTATCGCAGTGAACTGCTGCTGCTAAGCTAACAAATTCCACGACACATGCCAGCGGTAATAAACCTGATTCTGATTTGTTAACTTACCAGCAGCAGTTTCATCCAATACATGAAAACATAGAAAGGGGAAAAAACAAAACAAGTAAAACAATAACAGTAAGTATATATACACACTTAAATGATGAAATATGCTGCAAATTCAAAAATAATATATATTATAAAAGTGAGGTGGTGTTCATGGATACAATGTCCATTTAGAAATCGGATGGCAGAGGGGAAGAAGCTGTTCCTGAATCACTGATTGTGCGCCTTCAGGCTTCTGTATTTCTTTTTTACCTTTAACAATGAGAAGAGGGCATCTCCTGGGTGGTGGAAGTCCTGCATTATTGACGTCGATTTTCTGATGCATCACTACCTGACGATGTCTTGGATGCTACCGAGGCTCGGACCCAAGATGTATCTGACTAATTTTACAACTTCTGGAAACTGATTTTGGTCCTGCGCAGTAATTGTCCCTATCCCCACCAAAGGGTGAATCAGCCTGTTAGAATATCCTTCACTGTACATTGAGAGAGGTTTCTGAGCGACTTCCATTACTAGTTCTCAAAGAGAACTCTGATAGGCCAATCAAATGGTACACTGCTGTTCAGTGATAAAATACAAAAAAATCATGTGCACGATTCAGAAACATTAACGAATAGTAGAAATACTGGAGTCATGATGATCACGATGAAGTCTGCTGGATAGAGACGCTTATACACATTCTGTCCTCAATAATTCAAAGAGATTGAAGGATAAGGTTGCAGGGTGACAAAACGTGGCAGGAGCACTTGGAAAGAAAAACAAATCCCGATCGGGAGAAAACAGCACCTGTTCTTTCAGCACTGTTCTCCAGCAGTTTAAGGACTGAGTCCAGTCGGAACATAACTCACAAGTGTTCTTGAAAGTCAAGTATTAACCCCTACCTACCAACAACCAAGCATTGCCATTCTGGTCGCATTCATGATGGCTTATGAAGAAGCATGTGACTTCCCTCCCAGAGATGATAGGTGTTTGTGCACTCAACTCTTGAAGGCTCGGACCCCATCGTTGGTGATGTTTCCAATCACCGCATCTGGCAGGCTGATCCCAATTCTGATAGCACAGTGAAGGAAGTTTCTATCCAGTGTGCAGATTCTCGCATTGGGCACAGAAAAGCCATGAGCAGGCACAGATAAATTTAATCGTGTGGCGCGCCGTCTCTCATAAGATGACGCAGCATGGCGCGAAGGTCTTCAGGGCTGCGGCTGGTGGGCATTTTGCACAGCACATTGAGAAATCACATCTTTTCAAACTCTAATGGAATATAGCTGCTGTCTTGTCTTCTTTACAGTTACATTGTTATTTTGGGACAAGGATAGATCCTCAGAGATCCTAACACCCAGGAACTTGAATCTGCTCACTCTCTCCTATTCTGATTCCTCTATGAGGATTGTTTCGTGTTCCAACGTCTTACCCTTGTATTTGTTAATACCTTCTTCATTCTTTCTATTGGTCTGAAGATAGTGATGGGAATCTATGGTCAAGTTCAGAGTTTAGGGATCTATTCTGGAGAAAAGGTGAATTTTAGTCCATTTGCCTGGATCTGGTAGAGGTGGAGTGAGAGAATCTGTATGACAGAAAATGAACAGATGGCAAGTGGGAGTTCTTTTAATATATGGGTGTGATTGCAGCTGTCCAGAAGAAGCATGTTCCTGTTAGAGTGAAGGATAACCTGGCAAGTTGAGGGAACTTTGGCCAATGAGAGATATAAAAGCTCCGGTTAAGAAATAAGGGAAGCATACACTGGGTGTAGCAGGTCAGATTCGGGCAAACCACCTGATAAAAATAAAATTTATGAAGAATACTCTTAGGAGGGAAACCAGGAGGACAAGCCAATGTTATGTGATTGATCAGGTATTCAGGAAAATACCAAGAGGTTCTGTAGCTATGTTAGGAGTAACAGTGTGGCTTGGGAGAGAGAGGGCCCATAGAGAACAGCAGGGTCTCCATGTCTTGAGCCACAGGGAATGGGTGGGATCATGAATCAATCAATGATTTCTACTTTGTATTTACTGAGTACAATATCATGGTTGCTCAATGGATAATGCAAACTGGTGGAGTTGATTTGGAGGACATTCATATTACCAGTGAGCAGTTATGAGCAGCCTACAATGCATTCAGTTCGATGAACCCTCAGACCTGACCCACTGCTTTGTGGAAGGAGAGAGAAAATTGTTGATGTCCACTGAAGGTTGCCCCAGTGACTGAAGAGTGGCTAATGTTGTTTTACTGTTTAAAGAGCTGTCAAGGACAAGTCTGGGAACTGCAGGTCAGTCAGCCTGACTTCAGTAGTTCAGACGCTACTGGAGGGGATTCTGGGGGGACAGGAATCACCTGTATTTGGATGGACAGTGTCTGATTGGCAGGAGTCAGCGTGGCTTTGTTTGCAGGAATTTGTGGTTGATGGATCTACAGAGATTTTTGAAGAGGTAAATAAAACTGTTTCTCAGAAAGCAGACTGGGGAATAGCGATGTGCTCCAGCGGGCAGAGCTGAGAGTCTTGTCGCTCGTTATTTTAAGAATGTACTTGCATACAAATGCAGAAGACTTCATGAGTAAGTTCGGACATGTTGGTTACAGTGAGGAATGTTCGCATAGATTACAGGGAGATCCTGATCAGTTAGGGGAAAGGGCCAGAGTGACAAATGGCTCACAACAGCGATGGAGATGTGAGAGAAATTTGTGAATCCTGTAGGATTTTCTCTATTTCTGCATAAATATGATCTAAATGTGATCAGATCTTCACCAATATCCTAAATCTAGATAAGGAGTATACAATTAAATTAATAACAGCAAAATATTATACTTCTTCATTTATTTTTTCAGACTCTGTGGGTCTTTGAAAGTGGTGACAGTGTACACAGGGTGGTGAGGAAATCCTCTGGCATGAATCCTTCATCAGTCAGGGCACTGAATACAAGAGTTAGGATGTATCGTCACAACTATACAATATTTTGTTGAGACCGTAGTTGGATTGTTGCTTAGGAACAGAAAGGATGTGATTCAGCTGGAGAGGGTGCAGTAAAGATTCACAAGGAGCGACTGGGACTGAGTTACAAGGAGAAACTGGAAAGCCTCGGTCTGGTCTCCCGGAATGTAGAAAGCTGAGTGTGGAGCGTATAGAAGTGTATAAACTCTGAGGGACATGGCTGATAAAGTGAATGGCTGCAGTCTTTTTCACAACATCTAAAACTTAAACAAGGTGTGCATCCTAGAGTTCCATTTAACCTGTGTTTGGCCCATATCTCTCTCAACCTCTCCGATCCATTCACCTGCCCGAATGTCTGCTAAATATTGTGATTGTGTCTCCTCTGCAGCTTCTTCCGGCAGCTCGTATCATACACCCACCACTCACCTTGTGGAAGAAGTTGCCCGAGTGTCCTTTCGATCTTTCCCCTTTGAAAACATTCTGCCCTTTCCCAGCTCTGTGATTTTCATCCTATAAATGAGACACCAGAACTGCCCACTATACATTGTGGTCTCACTAATGACCTGTACTGTCACAACATGAAGTCCCATGTCCTGAACTCCAAACTCTAACTGATGAATGCCTTCTTCACCACCATACCTACACTTCCAGAGCACTGTGTACTTGAAATCCTTGATCTGTCTGTTCTCTAACACTCTTGAGGATCCGACCAGCTGCCACAGATACCCCTGTCGGTGTCCTCTGTTAAATAGTTTTCTGTCACTGAGGCTCACTCAGAACACTGAACAGTGCGGTATAGGAACAAAACCTTCTTCCCACCATGTCTGTGCTGAACACAATGCCACATTAAACGGAATCTCTTCTCTCCCTTCAATGTCACTATCATATCTGCTTCCATCACTCCCCAGGGCAGCCCATACCGGGCCCCACCACTCCGTAAATAAAACCGATCTACCACTTGCCCTGTTCACCATCTTTAAATGATCACCCTGTCACTGTAAAGGCAGCCTTCTTGAATTTGACATTTCCACCCTGGGAAAGTGACTCTGACTGTTTCCCTTATCTACAACTGCATAGTTTTATAAACTTCGGTCAGGTCCCCCCTCAGCCTCCTTCACTCCAGCAAAAGCAGCCCCAGAGTGTCTGATCTTTACCTGTAACACAAGACCCCAGTCCAGGTAACATTTCTGTGAATCTTTTCTTCACCTTTCCAGCTTAATCACTTCTTCCTTATTTTGCTGACCAGAATTGCACAGGTTACTGCAGCTGTGATGTAATTAATATTTTGTGCAACTGTAATGCAACTCCTCTGCTGTCATGGCATGCTGTCCACCTACTTCATAACCATGACAATCTGTGCTATGACTTTTCGGGAACTATATACCTGTATCCCAAGATCTCTCTGTTCACTAACACTTCACAGGACATTGTGTATGTCCTGGCCTGCTTTACCTTCCCAAACTCCATCGCTGTGTACTTGTCTGACACTGTAACAACACTTCTCCGTCTCTCTGCACAGATCACACAGAGATAAATGTCCATCAACCGTTCTATGCACCTGTCTGCTGTTTGTGTGTAACTTGTACAAGAGAACACTTGGACCCCTCTGTACTTGCATCATGTGCTGTTTCTCTCCATATAAATAATAGTCCGCGTTTTGATTCTTTCCATCACTGAACACGCCATCGCTGTTTACCACATTAAACACCATTTTCCAAGTATTCTGTCTTTTACCCAGCGTCTCTATATCCTGTGGCAGAGACCAAATGTCCCATCACAACAATACCCCCACCACATTCTATGTCATTGACAGACACCCTTGGACATCTCACACTCTGTCCCCTCGTCCGGGTGAATAATATCGATTGTGAATAATTGACGGCCCTCAACTTACCCCTGCTCCCTTAGAAAACCCATTCCCAACCCAACCTCCGCCTACTCCACCAAAATGTTAATATTGATAGTATGTAATTGAGGGTGGTTTTTATCCATGGATATTCCAGTGGTTACATCCTCCAATCCTGAAACAAACCTGTTAACTGAGTTTCTGTCTTCTATGTAAAAACCAGTCTTCTATTCTTGTGAACTCGTCTTGTGATATCTGGTGTTGTGCACCAGCCTTTCATGTGGCACCTTGTTAGATGCATTCTGAAAACCCAACCACGTCTATAGGATCCTTTCTAGCAGCTAGACAAACTTTTTTCATGTTGATCAAACATGAGTTGCCTTTCACTCACTGAGGTGACAGGGTCTCAAATTGGGTGAAAGTCTGGGAAGTTGATGATGAAACATTTGGACACTGGCCTTCATCAGTCAATGCACCGAGGATAGTTGTCGGGGTGTTATGTTGTAGTTGTATAAGATGTGAGTTTCCATTGAAATATCGTGTTTAGTTTTGGTCACACTGTCACAGGAAAGATGTCATTAAGCTGGAAATAAGGAAGGGGAAGTTTGCAAGGTCATTGTTGGGTCACAAATGACTGAGTTATGAGCAGTTTAGGATTGTGTTTCTTGGAATGTGGGAGAACGAGGGGCAATATTATAGAGGTGTATGAAACAAGAAAGTTCGCAGATAGTGTGGATGCATAGAGACACGACATAGAGAAACAGGGATGTGGAATCCGCTACTACAGGGCACCAGATTGCGAGAGGGCAGAGATTAAACAGGAATCTGTTGCTCTATATCTCTCAGTCAGACGGTGGTCAGTTTCGCACATCATGCCCACTGGGGCACAGACCACTGCCCCGAGTTCTCAGTGCTGTGCCAGTCGTTCAAGCTGTCCCCAGGTGCAGCCAGTCTTCGTGGTGGATACATCCTTTCTCAGAGATGAAGACTTTGGAGCTTCTGTGGCTCCGGGTTTTTGTGGGATTGGTTTGCTGGAGTTAGGATGTTTAACTCTACTCCATTTGCATCCGGGCTTTGGACAGTGCTGGTACACTGAATATGTTCGAACACTGAGGTCCCTCTCCCGGTCAGCCTGCAACCATCTCCCTAAAGAGCTGTAAGATCCAACACGTTTCTCACAATACAACGCATTCATTCACCCTATCTATACCCTTCATAATTTTGTATACCACTGTTTAATCTCCCCTCATTCTCATACGCTCCAAGGAATAAGGTTAAAATGCCTTGAGATTTTTCTTGATTCTGCTCACCAAGGACAGTTTATGTCCCGTTTTGGCTTTTCTAATCACCTGTTTAAGCACTTTCTGCTATCTTTCTGCATACCGCCGTTAAAGTGCTCTGTGTTAATATCCCGCGAAACATCAAACTAGCCCTTTTCCCCCTGTCTCCTACTACCACATTTCAGGCTGCAGCAATACATGTTGAGGGACACACTGGGGCTTGGTGTACCCGACTGTGTCCCTGTAGAATGATGTGTGTAGAGATGTGCACAGTCCAGCTCTCATCAGCCTCATCAGAAAGTACATATCTGTATTGTAATCCATTTGTCACTCTGTGGCCCTCTTCCCCAAATGGTCAGGGTCTCCCTGTAATCTATAATAGCCTTCATGAACTGGTGTTTAACTCTCTATGCCAATTTGCATGTCGCTCAGGTGGTAATGCAAACATCCTCTTTCCTCGTTCTACCTATGTTGTCGGTGCCCACATGCACCTCCCACTGCAAGTTCCTCTACAGGGCAGATAAGGCGTCCCGAACCCGGGCAGAGGCAGGCAACACAGTCAGTCTGTGACTCTGCTACAGGGTCTTCCACCATATCCAGTGTACATCAGTAAGCAGGGGCGACAGCATGCTCAGGTGTAACCTGCAGGCTAGTGGTGGGAGGGAACGCCTTACGTCTATTCTATTAGGTCTACCTACACAGAAATAATTCCGGACATTGTTCGTGGAGTAGTGGAAAAAGAACCTACAATATGAAAAGAGGTGCAGCTTGTGTTCAATGATGCAGATAATGAAACACACTGGGGAACATAAAAATATCGAGTCTCCATCACTTACAGCTTTACACAGCTGCTTCTTTTTCTGATCTCGCATACCGCCAAGAACAGAATAAATAAATATAATTGTTAAAATATCCCGCATGGAGGTAAACATACGTATAATGTAGTTAAACACTCAACAATATTGTGAATAGTGCTGAAAATAAACGTTCAGGTTGATGTTGTTCCGAGCAGGCTGTGCACAACAAAGAGAATTATTGCGCATCACAAATCAGATTAATTACAGTCAGAAATAGATGTTGTTAACCCGTTGTAGTTCAGCACATGCAGAAGTATGGGATACACCACATGTTGGTATAAAATGAAAATAGGACACATTATTATTAAAGGTTTTGTAATAATTTTACTTGTTGCTCTGATAGGAGTAAACATTCCAACGAAGATTTCTCTGCAGAAGGGGAAGGATGTGAAACACAGACTTGATGAATCTGCCCAAAATCTCCACTAGTCACATTCAGACTCTTCTCTCTGACCTCCTGGAGAACCACTTCCTGGATTGGAGCTGCAAGACAGCGGACACGAATAGACACATTGAGTGTGAAGCGGGAATGGCAGAACGGTTACGGGCTCTTGTATTCAATATGCAAAATGGTCTGTACTTTCAAAGCAAGTCACTGACCACTCTGATGTCGTCATTGCTTCTCTGGATCTCAGCTCACTGAACTGAGATGATGATATCACTGCAGGCCAAGCTGCCGAAGTCATTACTATTCCACGCGCACCGTTGACCATGATGATAATGTTGCCTCTGGAGCCTTCACACTGACCACAGTGGTAACGTTAGTGTGTCCTGATCATTCCCAAGACACCCTTATTTGAAATTCCTCCCCTCTGCGTCGAATTCAATGTGAGAAGTATTCAATGAGAGTTCCCTGCAGTCAGCTGATCGCAATTATCTTGTTCAAAGGCAGCTATAAATGGAGTACATCATCTATTTTCAACGGGATGCATATGGCTCCCTTGGGGGCCCTGGCACATTTGAAGGGGGCCACCGACTAAGAACTGTGAGAATGGGGGCACCGAGGTTTTATGGGGGCCCTGGAAACTGAACCGATGGAATTCCGAAGCAGCAACCTTCAGTGGAGTCAATAATTTCCCTCCTATTTATAATATCTTTCCAACACACCGTTTGAATTCGGCACACCTGGTACATTCATTGTTTAAGCTCCGCCCACACAGCCTCACTTCAGAGTCAGTCACGAATCAGACTGCACCAGGTCAACATATTCAATCAAGGGTTCTCGCATTCATTATCGCCATAATTCATTCTCCGAAGATCAGCGTATCTTGCTAGGCCTATTTTTGTGCCAAGTAACTTTAAAGTATATGTGTTTGGATATATCATACGTCAACGTAGCTTGTGAAATTTGTTTAATACTGCATATGACGTCACCGAATAAGAAAATTCCTGGCTCCGGATGACAGCATTTTTTGTCAGTAATGTATCTGTATTCCGTGCATTTATTCCCAAGTCGAAAACATTTAGGCAGCCTTCCTAAACCATTTCTCAGTCAATGTCGTCCATTTAGCTAGGAAAAAAAAACAACAAAATTAAATTTTGTTTCATTTTTGGTAGATTTTAGCGAATGCATCTGACAAGGAAAATTGAAATATGTATTACTATGCATTTATTCGGCTGCATAATTTAATCAGTCAGTTTCAAAAAGATTTTTGGTTGAGAGCGAATTCTGCAAGGTAGCTTCCTTCACAAAATCCAGCCACAAAGTTCAGGAACACAATCCAGAGGAGACCTCCGACGGTCATTATCTAATTGGGAGCCCGATAGCATGAAACTTGCAGAAAAGCACCACACTCAAGAATCGCATTAGGCCTGATAGATGTCTAATTTCATGCAGTCTTTTTGATATTTTGTCCAGTATGTCAGAATGTTCAAGTTTTCTTCATGTTCAATAGTAAATGTCTATCTGTTCGTGTTGCATCCCCGTTTGAAAGGGGGGCCCTGGAACCTGAGAAGAGCTCCTGAGGGGGCCGTGGCCAAAATACGGTTGAGAATCAGCGGTCTACAGTCATTCCCAAGACATCCATATTTTAAATTGCTCCTCTCTGCGTGGAATTCAATGTGAGGATTATTAAATGAGAGTTCCCTGCAGTCAGCTGATCGCGATTATCGAGCTCAAAGGCACCTATAAATGGTGCACCTTTGTGCTCCATTTAATCGCGTAACTAACAACTCAGGAGGAGAATTAGTCCAGAAGCTGCTGTCCTGCCGCTTCATCGCTAACCTCAAATGCAGGACCACCGCCTAACTCGTACATCGGCCTTTATCTTAAATGTGCAAACGATGCCAATAGACTGCAAATTGTTAAAGTGCATCTGGTCTGGATCCTATGTAGATAAGCCACTGCACACCGGATTGCAAATTATATGAAATGAACACCAAGAGAAATAACCGGATAATTTGTTTCTCAGACTGGACGGATATGTTTTGTGATGCGTCACAGGGTTCATTTCAGGGATATAAGTTGTTGGAAAGAATATGACACAGCTGTAAATCTGCCAAGAACAGGCTGTCCTCAATAAGTGAGAGATCGTGCCGGAAAGGTACATGAGATGGAGGCCACCAAGAGATATATGAGACCTCGGGGAGAGTTAAATGCCTCAGTGGCTGAGATGAACCAGACTGCACAGAGAACAGCTGTTGTCCTGGTGCTGCGCCAATTTTCTTTTACTTTTCAATAACCTTTTTCACTGAGTTGCTTGGAGAGTTCCTTTGTCTTCACGATGTAGGTTTTGCCAGGACACTGTCTCAACAGCAGCTGGACTTGCCAGATGCAAGAAGGCCAGGAATGGCGGAGCAGTCTCATCGAACAGAGAACATTGAAATTTACAGCCCTTCGGCCCACAATGTTATGCCACCACAATGCTGTAGCCTGCTCTAGAGACTGCCGAGAATTTCCCTAAAAGACCCTGTTGTATCCGGTTGCACCACTCCCGCCAGCAGTGCATTCCACGCAGCCAGCACCCTGAGTGTGAAAAACCTACCCCTGACACTATTCCCCTTCAGATAAATGCCAACATTGCGTTTACCTTCTTTACCACAGACTCAGCTAATAAAATAACCTTCTGGATGTCTTGCATGAGGAGTCTTATGTCCCTCTGTACCTCTGATGGTTGAACCTTCTCCCTGTTTAGATAATAGTCCGTACTATCGTTCCCTTTACCAAATGCATGATCATGCATTTCTCAACACTGTCTTTCATCTGCCACTTTTTTTGCCTATTCTTCCAATTTCTCTGGGTCCTGCTACAAACTCCTTTCTTCCTCACCACTACCTACCCCTCTAGCTATATTTATGTCATCCGCAAACTTTGCAACTAACCCTTCAATTCAATTGTCTAAATCGTTGATAAAGAATATGGAAAGTAGCGGTCCCCATACAGACCCCTGAGGAACAACACTAGTCTCTGGCAAACAACCAGAAAAGGCCCCTTTAATTCCCACACGCTGCCTCCTGCCTGTTAGCCATTGCGCTGTCCATGTCAGTATCTTTCCCGTAAAGCCATTGGATTTCATCTTGTTACGTAATCTGATGTGCGGCCCCTCATCAAATGACTTCTGAAAATCCAAGTCAATGACAACCTCTGCCTCGCCTTTATCAACACAGCTTGTTACTTCCTCAAAGAATTCGAACAGGTTCATCAGGGAAGATTCCTTTGACGGAGCCCATGCCCACTTTGACTTATTTTATCATCCGTCTCCAAGTACCTCTAAACCTCATCCTTAATAAGACTCCAACAATTTCCCAACCATTGAGGTCAGGATAACTGGCCTCTCCTTTCCTTTCTTTTGGCTTTCTCCCTTCATAAAGCGTGGAGAGACATTTTCAATCTTCCAGTCCCCAAGGACCAGGCCAGAATCGAGAAATTCTTGAAAGATCATGACCAATGCATCCATTATCTCTTCAGAAACCTCTCTCAGGAATTTAAGCTGTAGTCCCTCTGGTCCCCGTGACTTATCCACCTTAAGATCTCTGAGTTTACCTAGAACTTTTTCCTTTCTATTAGCAATGGCACTCATTACTGCTCTTCCATACCAGACAGTGATGCAGCCCGTTGGAATGCTCTCCATGGTACATCTTTAGAAGTTATTTGTTGATATACCAAATCTCTTCATATTCCTAATGAAGTATAGCTGCTGTATTGCCTTCTTTATAAGTGCATCGATATGCTGGACCAGGATAGATCCTCAGAGATCTTGACACCCACCTCTGATCCCCCTATGGGGATTGGTATGTGTTCCTTCATATTACCGTTCCGAACGTCATAATCAGTTTTTCATCGTACTCACTCTGAGTGAATGGTTGTTACTGAAACACCGCTCTTCTAGTTAGCATATCTCACCCCTGTACGCCCTCTCGTCACCGCCTGAGATTCCACCAACAATCGTTGTATCATCAGCAAGTGTATAGATGGTAAATGAGCTATGCCGAGCCACACTGTCATGTGTGTATAGAGAGAGTAGAGCAGTGGGCTAAGCACGCACCGCTGAGGTGCGCCAGTGTTGATCGTCAGCGAGGAGGAGATGTTATAACCAATCCGCACAGGTTGTGGTCTTCCAGATATAAAGTCAAGGATCCAATTGCAGACGTAGGAACAGAGCCCGAATTCTGCAACTGCTCAGTCAGGATTATGGGAATTAAATGCTGAGCAATAGTCGATGAGCAACATCCTGACACGGGTGTTTGTGTTGTCCATGTGGTCTGAAACCGTGTAAAGAGCTATTGAGGTTGAATCTGTCGCTGAATTATTGTGGCGACAGCAAACTGCAACGGATCCAGGTCTCTGCTGAGGCAGGAGTTCAGTCTAGTCATGAGCAGCCTCTCAAGGCATTTCATCACTGCAGATGTTAGTGCCACTGGGCGATAGTCTTTAAGGCAACTCACGTTATTCTGTCCAGTCACTGGTATAAATGTTGGCTTTTTGAAATAAGTGGAAGTTTCTGCCCGCAGCAGTGAGATGTTAAAGATGTCCTTGAATACTCCCGTCAGTTAGTTGGCACAGGTTTTCAGAGTCTTACCATGTACTCCATCCGGACCTTCTACTTGTAAACCTGCTGGATTATGGTGAGCTCTGTCATACCGGTTCACAGTAAACGGAACAAATCCGAGAACAGTACAGCGCAGGAACAGACCGTTTGGCCCATAATATAATGCCAAACCATCTGAAGAAAAATTCAGTTAACCCCCAAAAACTACCCCTTCTGACCTACACACTCACTCACTCCATCCCCCTCATATTCATGTACCAATCTCAACGTCCCGTAAAAGCCCATAATGTATTTACCTCCACCACCAGACTCGGCTTCCATCACTCTCTGAGTAAAAAGACATACCCCTCACATCACCTTTCAAATTACCCCCCTCTCGCCTTCAGTGTATCAGATATTTCCACCCTGCGAAAAAGATGTCGCAGTCGTGTCTGCTCGATCTGTGCTTCGCATAATGTTACAACCTCTATCTGATCTCTCCTCAGCCTCTGCTACTCCAAAGAAAACAGCCCAAGTTTGTCAGGCCACTTATCTTAGCACATGCCCTTTAAACCAGACAGCATCCTGTTAAACATCTTCTACTCCTCCTCCAATGCCTCAAAATCCTTCCTGTACTGGGACAACAGGAATGATATGCAATGCTCCAGATGTGGCCTAACCTGAGTCTTTTTAAAGCTGCAACATCACCTCTTGAACTTTGAGCTCAATACCTCAGATAATAAAAGCAATCATTTGATCAGCATTTTAACCACAGATTGACCTGTGTCGTCACTCTCAGGGAGCTGTAAACTTCCACCTCAGCAACACTGTTAAGGGTCTTACCCCTAAACTTTACTGACTTGCTTTTGGCCTACCAAGGTGCAAAACCTCACATTTATCTGTGATCAGCTCCTTCTCCATTTCACTGTCCTTATCAGGGACTGATCTACATTGCGCTGTATAATTTGCCAGTCTTCTTCACAGTCCACAACTGCACCACTCTTGGTATCATTCAACAACTTATTAAACAATTTTTATAAATTCTTTCTGATATTTATTAAGTTTGAGTTTTGGTTTTGTCCCTTCAATATCACCTAGTAAAAGTAATATTGGATTATGAGGAAGTTTTATTCCCGTAATTTGTTCCAATAAAAGTCTTAAATTTGTCCAAAAAGGTTGAATTTTAGAGCAATTTGGCTGTAGCCAAAAAGACTATTGCAATTACTTGGAAATCAGATACATATTTAAGTATAGATTGTTGGAAAAAAGAAATCTATGGCTGTATTCCATTAGAAAAAATTACTTATAACTTAAGAGATAAATATGAAACATTTTTGAAAATCTGGGGCCCTTATTTACAAAAGACAGGATTAAATATATAGGTGCTCTGAAGAGAAAATTAATGTCTACTTGGGGAAAGAAATAAATACATATACTAAAGTTATTAAGAACTCCATGGAGCATGTGGAGACCTTCCAACAACCAGGCACTCTTTCTTTCTTTCTTTTCTT
Organism: Hemitrygon akajei; assembly: GCF_048418815.1. Lineage (NCBI taxonomy): Eukaryota > Metazoa > Chordata > Chondrichthyes > Myliobatiformes > Dasyatidae > Hemitrygon > Hemitrygon akajei. Next base: position 3,303,101 of record NW_027331956.1, read on the forward strand.
TCTTTCTTAATTTTTTTTTTATATAGGGAAGTTAGGGGGGGAGGGATTAAGGGGAGGGGGGAAGGGTCACATATCCTTTTTTCTTCACTTGTAATCATTTAAAAATTTAATTAAATAAAATTTAGAAAAAAAAAAAAAAAACAACTTATTAAACCACCCATCTACATTCTCATCCCGGTCATTCTAATATTTCACAAACAGCAGAGGCCCCAGCACGGATCCCTGCAGAACAACACTAATTACAGACCTTCAGCTCGAATAAGTCACTTCAAATACATCTCTCGGGCTTTTATCAAGAGGGACTTTGTTAAATGCTTTAGTGAAATCCATGTAGTCGGTATTCTCTGTTCTACTTTCATTAATCACTTTTTGTCAATGTGATAGAAAACTCAACCAAGTTGTTAAGACAGGACCTGTCTCACACGAAGACATAATGGCTCTCATTAATTCGGCCCTGGCTTCCGAAAGCTCAAGTATAATATCTTGAAGAGGTTTCTGTGGTAATCTCCGTACAACTGACATGAGACCTACCGCTCTACAGTTCTCCGGATTTTCCCTTGTTCCCTTCGTACATACAGGTATAACATTCACCACTCACCCGTCCTCTGGGTCCACGTCTGTGCCTGGGAATGATACGAAGCTACTCGTCAATACCAAAGAAATCTCGCCTCTTCTTCCACTCAAAACATGGCGTAAACACCTTCAGGCCCCAAGATGTTATTACCCTTAATACTCATTAGGAGAATCAATGCTTCCTCCTCCTTGACCTCCAAACTCCCGAACGTTGTTATACTTGCAGCACTGTCTACTTGTCCACGTCTTTTCCCTTTGGGCAATACTGAAGCAAGGTGCACATTTTGTATTTTACTCATATTCTCCACATCCGAGCAAGTGTTTCCCTCTTTACCCTTGAGGCGTCCTATCCTCTCCCCAGTTATCCTCTTGACTTGATATATGTATAGAGTGCCTTGGGATACACTTTAATTCTACTTGCTAAGGACGTTTCATGGCTCTTCTTGGCTTTCGTAAATTACTTTTTTTTTTAGCTCTTTTCTGGATTCTGTATAATCTTCAGATACTCCATTTGATCCTAACTTCCAAAACATAACATATTTTGCTTTATCTTCATGACTAAATTCTTCACCTCTGTGGGCATCCAAATTTCTCTTCTCTTTCCATCCCTGTCCATCCCTCTAACAGGCAGATAACGTTCCTGTACTCGGTGCAATTAATTCTTTAAACACTCTCCACATGTCCGATGTGGATTTGTCAGAAGAGAAGTTACTTCCAACGAACTGCTCTTAGTTCCTGCCTCATACCCTCGTAATTTCCAGTTTACAAACACCCCATCCTTATCTGTCGCTATCTTGGAAGTGAGGGAGTTGTGGTCTCTGTCACCTTACTGCTCACCCACTGAGAGGGCATCTGAATAGACTCATTATCCAACAGCAGGCAGTAGTAAAATCCCAAAACCCTTTCCGTTCCTGAGTTCTACTCTAATGGACTCAGTGTCTGAACCCTCCACTACGTCTCCCCTGAGTGCGGCTGTGATATTCTCCCTGATTCGTAGTGCAACTCACACCTCTTCTACTTCCTTCTCCAGCTTTTGAAAAATTTATTAATTACGCATCCCTGCCCATCTCTCAACCAAATCTCTGTAATGGCCACAGCATTGTAGCTCCATGCACTGATCCATGTTCTATGTTCATCAACTTTTCCCTGCATTCAAATACACACCATTCAAACTATATATCTCATCATACCTATTTATTTGATTTTGCCTGGCCGTACTGATAACTACCTTTGTGTGCAGTCCTTCAAAAAGTGACCTGGTGTTCCGATTCCCGGCCCCCTGCAATACCAGTTTAATCCTCCCGAGTAGCATTAGTCAACAAATTAGTCCAGCATTTGTCCAGCATATTACTTCACCTCCAGGTCAGCTGCAAACCGACCCTCTTCTACAGGTCACACTTGCCCAAAATATGTTCCATTAATAGAAGCTTAAACCACTGCCCCCTTTACCGTCTCCTCAGTTTTTCATTCAGTTGTACTATCGTACCATTCTTAGATACACTAGCCCATGGCACTGGGAGTAATCCAGAAATTATGACCTTGTATGTCCTTCTCTTCACCCTATTTCCTAACTCTATATACTCCGCCTGTAGAACCTCTTCCCCTTTTTTTTACAACGACGTTGGTGCCAATATGCACCACGACCTCTGGCTGTTCACTCTTCCCCTTCGGAACATCTTGCAGCCGCTCGATTATATCTGGACCCTTGCACCTGGGAGGCAAGGCAGCATCCTGCGTCTCTTTTGTGGCCACAGTATCTTCTGTTTTGTACAGCTAACTACCAAGTCCCTTATGCACTGCCTAACTATACCCTTCCCTGCCACAGGGGGAACCACGAGGGTTTCTCCGCCTCATTTTGAACTTAAAGAACTTCGTAGAATCAGGTACTGGCAAAAGTTCACTAAAGTGCTGTGGACTCGGGCTGACTTCTGAATAGAAGATGATCGCACAAGTCTGACGTCACAGTACTTCAGCGGTGTAAAGGAAATTACAGTCCTATGAGAGATGAGTTATCAAAAGTAAATTGGAAGGCGGGCAGAACAGGCAGGGATGATAGCGGAGCTGAAATTGCAGGGGTTTCCGGGAAAAACGAGGAAGATACAGGACAGATGAATTCGAAAAAAGTAATAAATATTCAAATTGCAAAATTTGTCAAAAGCAAGCTAGCATGCACTATCAAGTTGGTTAGAAAACTAAACATTGAAAAATAAAAGAGAAATCAGAATGGATGTAAGACTGCCAGATAATGAGGTCTGAGACAGAATAAAGTGGAACAACGAGTTGGTAGATGAACTAAATGAGTATTTTACATCAGTCCTCACTGCGGAAGACAGGTTGAAGGGGGTTAGGTAATAGAAGTGAACGCAGTTACTATTACAAATGAGAAGGTGCTCAAAAACCTAGAAGTTCATTTGTCACCCGGATCAGATGATCCGCACCCTGGAGATTGTGGAGGCATTAGTATAGGTCATTCAGGGTCACCCGGATCAGATGATCCGCACCCTGGAGATTGTGGGGGCATTAGTATAGGTCATTCAGGGTCACCCGGATCAGATTATCTGCACCCTGGAGATTGTGGAGGCATTAGTATAGGTCATTCAGGAAACATTGAGGTCCAGCGTGTTTCCGGCGGACTGTAAAATTGCAAATGTCTTTTCACTCTTTAGGAAAGGACAGGGGCAGCAGAAAGACAATTATAGGCCAGTCAGCCTGAACTCAATGGTTGGGGAGATGTTTGAGTCAATTGTTAAGAGAACGTTATGGTGTACTTGGCAGGTAAGTGGTAAATGAAATATAACGCTGGTAAATACATGGTTATGCACTCTGGTGGAACAAGTAAATGAGTAGACAGTTTTCGACATGGAAAGAAAATACAGGAATCAGAGAATACAGGAATCTGCAATGAGTCTTGAAAGTCCTTGTGCAAAACATCCTGAAGGTTAACTTGCAGGTTGCGTCGTCGGTGAGGAAGGCAAATGCACAGGAACAACACGCTGGATGAACTCAGCAGGTCGGGCAGCATCCGTGGAAACGAGCAGTCTACGTTTCGGGCCGAGACTCTTCATCAGGACTGAAGAGAGAAGTGGCAGCGGCCCTATAAAGAAGGCGGGGGGGAGGATGGGGAGGAGAAGTGTGGTAGGTGCCAGGAGAAAAACCAGTAAGAGGAAAGATCAAGGGGTGGGGGAGGGGAAGCAGGGAGGGGATAGGCAGGGAAGGTGAAGAGGAATGTAAGGCGAAAGCACAATGGGTAGTAGGAGAAGGTCAAATCATGAGAGAGGTCATAGGCAGCTGGAAGAGGAGGCAGAGTGAAAATGGGATGGGGACGGGGGATGGTGAAGACACGGCAAGGGTTGTGGCTGGGCTCAGAGGAGGGTAAAGTGTGGAAGGTCGCTGGAGGGGGAGGTGTTGGGACGTTCAGGAAGAGCAAGGTGAGGGGAGGAAGAGGGATCAGAGGGAAGGAGTGTGGCTGAAGAGTGGAAAAATTGGATCAGCGATGATTGCATAGGATAGCAGTCATGATGGGCCGAATGGTATAACTCTGCTCGTTTGTCTTCTGGCCATTTGGTCTCATAAATACAAAAAAAGGCTAATTGGCAGATGGATGACGGGCGAAGATGGAAATTTCTGGCACATAGATCAGAGAAACATACAAAATGCTGAATGAACTCAGCAGGTCAGCCGGCATCCATGGAGAAGAATAAAGCGGCGACGTTTCGACTCGAGACCCTTCAGCAGGACGGGAAATAAGGGGGAAGAGACCGTAGGAAGAAGGTGGATGGAATGAGTACAAGCTAGCAGTTAAAAGATGAGACCGTTCAGGGTAAAGGTGGGATAATTGGAGAGAGGAATGAAGTGAGAAGCTGGGAGATAATAGGCGCAAAAGGTAAAGGGTTGAAGAATGGGAAAGGGGAGTTGAGAAAGAGAAAGAGGGGGAGACGAGAGAGGCGCAACGTAGGTGACGTGAAGAGATGAGGCAAGGGGGAATCCAGACGGGGAATGATAAAAATAAAACAGAGAGGGAAGAGGATTTTAAAAGTCACTGGATTAACAAAATCAGTGTTTATTCCTACTGGTTGGTCACTAACCGGTCGGAATATGAGGTGTCCAATCAGTAATTTTACTTATTGCGGCATGAGAGGAGGGGGTGAAACGACATGTCGGAATGGAAATGGGTCATAAAATTCAAATGCTCGACCAGTGCGAAATCCTGTATATTATGAATGGGGCAAAGGAGTTGCTCAAAGCGGTCCCCCAAACTATGTCGGTCTCACCGATGTAGAGATGCCTGCAACGGAACTACCTAATATAATGGATGGCACCGATAGATTGGGCGAGGTGACGTGTTCCCTCACCTGGGAATATTGTCTGGGGGCCTGAATGGGCAGGGGTAGCACTGCTGGTATACGTGCCAGAAGGGAAATCGGTGGGTAGGGAAGAGTTGCCGAAGGAATCACAGAGAGAGTGGTCCCACTAGAAAACGAAGAGTGGTGCGGGAGAGGGCAAGTAAAGATACGATTGGTGGGAGAATAGGCGGAAGTGATGGAGAATGATGTGCTGGATGCGGAAGCTCATGGAGTGGCAGGTAAGTACTTGGTAAACTGTATCCCTGTTGGGGAGGAGTGAGGATGTATTCGGGACGGGTGGCGGTGACATGGAGAAGATGCGAGTTAGGGCAACAACAATGATAGCGGAAGGGTATCCCGATTCCTTGAAGAAGGTTCCGGAAGGATTTACAATCAACAACACTCTGCGCAGGTCCGTGACTGACAAATCGTTCTCTGGATCAATTACTCAGTCAATAAATCATGTTGGTGAATATTGTTTTCACTACCAAAAACTGAGAGCACAATGAGTGAGTCTCCTCCAGCCAGTGCTTGACGCAAGGAGTAGACGAAGCGAAAAGGAATCTCGGAACATCTCTGTTGACGGAGGAAGAAGTTTCTGTCTACAGAGCGTCGGTTCCAGTTAACCAGCAAACTTCGGAGTGATCCTGTGAGTTCTCCTGTACCCGGATATCAGATCGCCCAGTCGCATTGGCTTCCGGTTCATAATGTGGTCAGTATTCACGGGGGTTGATTAATTAGTCTTGTGTTCCCTCCTTCGGTATAGACAACAAAGGAGATCTGCGGAAGGCAGGAAAGCCACCCGGACCAGATGGTGCACAAACCAGGGGAATGAAAGAGGCGGCTGAAGAGATCGCGGAAGCATTAATAATGATCTTTTCAGAATCTCTGGAGACTGCAATGTCTCCGGAAGACAGGAAAATTACAAATGTCATTCCACTCTTCAGGAAGGGACAGGGGCAGGAGAAATGAAACATAGGCTAGTTAGTCTGCCCTCAGTGTGTGGAAAGCTGCTGGGGACGATGATGCAGGGTGAGGTCTCTGATCACTTGAAGGCACATGATAAAATAGGCCGTAGGCAGCAGAGTTTTCTCAAGGGAAAATCTTACCTGAAAACCTTTTGGAATTCGCGGCAGAAATGACAAGCAGCACAGACCGAGGTGAGTCGGTGAATGTGCGCTTGATGCTCAGAATGTCTACGGCAAAGTGTCACGCGTGTGGCCTCTTAACAAGCCATGCGATCGCGGTAATGCAGAAAAGATTCGAGCATGGATAACACATCGGCTAACTGGCAGGAGGCAAAGCTGGAGAATACAGGAAGCCTGTTCTCGTTAGCTGCAAGTGTCCAATTGTGTTCATAGGGGTCTGTTGCGGGTCAATTCTTTTTACGTTGCATATCAATGATCTGGATGATGGAATTGATGGTTTTGTTGCAACGGTTGCAGACGATCATGGAGGGGCAGGTAGTTTTGAGGAGGTAGACAGGCTGAAGAAGGACTTGAACAGATTAGGAGAACTGGCAAAGAATTGACAGATGGAATACATATCGGGAAGTTTATGGTCATGCACTTTGTTAGAAGAAATGAAAAGGTTGATGATTTTCTAAATGGAGAGAAGATACAAAACTACCGAGTCGCAAAGGGACCTGGCAGCCCGTGGGCATGATTTCGTCAGGGTTAAGATGCAGTTTGTGCCTGTGCTGAAGTAGGCAAACGGGATGTTAACCTTCGTTTCAGGAACACTAGAATATAAAAGAAAGGATGTAATGCTGAGACTTTAGAAGCACTCGTGAGGTTTCACTTCCTGTGAGTAGTTCCCGGTACACTGTCTTAGAAAGAATGTGCTGAACTGGAGAGGGTTCAAAGGAATTTCCCGAAAATGATCTCTAGTCAGCGGAATTCAGAAGAATCAATGCTGCCCTAATGGAAACCTGTTGAATGGTGAAAGGGCTCAATAGAGTGGATGTGGAGAGGATGTTTCCTACGGTGGTCGAGTCTATGATCAGAAGACACAGTACCAGAAAGGAAGGGTTTCCTTTTAGAATGGAGATAGGGAGGAGTTTCTGCAGCCAGAGCGTGGGGAATCTGTGGAATTCTTTGTCGCAGGGAGCTGTGAGGACTAGTCTTTATGTATATTTAAGGCAGAGTTGACATATTTTTAATCGGTAAGGGGCATGAGTGATATGGTGAGAAGGGAGTAGAATTTTGGTCACAAGATATCATGGCACCAGTCATGATAAAATGGCGGAGCCTACTCGATGGGAAAGGGGCCTACTTCTTCCCCTATATCTTGGAGTCTTTTGATCCAACCGATAAGCTCAGAGGAGCATGTTTCAAGTTTTTTGTTGTCATAAGACTACATGATATACGACGAGAAGGAGGCGATTCGGACCATCGAGTCTGCTCCGCCATTCAATCATGGGCTGATCCAATTCTTCCGGTCACCCCCACTCCACTGCCTTGGCTAATTAAGAACCTATCTATATCTGCCTTAAATACACCCAATGACTTACCCTCTACAACAAATTCTACCGATTTACCACCCTCTGACTGAAGTGCTCTCTCCGCATCTCTGTTCTAAATGGACGTCCTTCAATCCTGAAGCCGTGCCCTCTTGTCCTAGACTCCCCTACCATGGGTAATAACTTTGCCATATCTAATCTTTTCAAGCCGTTTAGCATTCGTAAAGTTTCTTTGAGATCCCCCTTCATTCTCCTGAAATCCAGGGAATACACCCCGGAGCTGCCAGACGTCACCCATACGGTAACCCTTTCATTCCTGGAATTATTCTCGTGAATCTTCTCTGAACCCTCTCCAATGTCAGTATATCCTTTCCAAAATACGGAGCCCAAAACTGCACACAATGTGCCAAGTGTGGTCACACGAGTACCTTATAGAGCCTCAGCATGACATCCCTGCTCTTATATCCTAAACCTCTGAAAATGAATGCTATCATTGCATTCGCCTTCTTCACAACCGACTCAACCTGGAGGTTAACCTTTAGGGTATCCTGCACATGGACTCACAATTTCCCTTTACAATTCTGAAATTTGAAGTCTCTCTAAATAGCTATAATTGATAAACAGTTACTGAATGCTCGCATGTCGCCTAATGATAGGGTTCAACGCACCAGGGAAATAGAACTTCAACATTCACTTTCAGGTGATCAATGGAGTCAAATTTATTATCTAGTTAATAATTCATCTATCTGTGCACGCCATTCCTTAATTCAGTTTAAGATAGTACACAGGGCCCGTATGTCAAAGATAAATTGGTGCATGTTTTTATTTTCTCTAATATAAGCCCTATTTGTGACAAATATAACGCAGAGGTGGCTACTCTGACTCATATGTTTTGGTGCCGTGTAAGCTTAAATGATTTTTGGAGGGATGCATTTATAATACTATCCAATGTTATAGATGTGGATGTTCAACCCAATTCACTTACGACAATTTTTGAGATTATTCCAGAGGAGCAGGTAGAGGTTCTGCTTCCACTCAACATGTGATGGGCTTTTCAACTATACTGGCTGGGAGAGCTGTCTTGTTATACTGGAAGGATTCTAATCCCCATACTGTTTTTATTTGCTCTCCTACATTACGTCATGTTTCAGTTTGGAGAGAATTAGAAGCCGGACGTTTAAATGCATCGTTTAATTTTGAGCAAGTCTGACGACCCTTTATTCAATTTTTCATATGATTTAATTTATTTATTTATTTAATTTTTTTTTTTTATTTATTTATTTTTCTTTATTCTCTTTAGGGAAAATCCTTATCTGCGAAGGTTCGGAGGTGACTGGAAGGATGTTTTCTCTCTTTCCCTTTCTTCTAATTTTATCCTCAAATGGACTGCCCAACCTTTCTTTTCTTTTCCTTTTTTGTTCCTTTTTTTTTGCTCCAGTTTAGTTTAGTGTTTTTTTTCCGTTTATTAAATAAAATTTCCAATTTTTTTTACAATTTGTTAAAAGGAGTTTCTTGATTATATTGTATATGTAACAGCGTAACATTATACTGATCTGATTTTAACAATATATGCGTACTTTGTATTATCTGCTTGCTAAAATTTCTCCTCTGATTTATACATTTTTGCTGTATAAACATACATTTATACAATAAAACGATTGGAAAATGAAATGAAATGAAGTCTCTCCCCACCGAAATAATAGCCCGGTTGTTTATTTCTGCCAACGAAGTGTATGGGCAAACATTTTCGAAGTTTGTATTGCATTTGCCACCTCTTTGCCAGTTCCCTAAAATATCTAAGTGTCTGCAAACTTTCTATTTCCTCAACATTAACCGCTCTTCCACCTATCTCTGTACTATCGGAAAATTTAGCCACAGGTCCATTAATCGCATAGTCCAAATTATTGACATACATTGTAAAAAGCAACGGTCCCAAAACTGAGCACTGTGGAACTCCACTGGTAAAGGGCAGCCAGCCAGAACAAGGATCACTTTACTCCCAAGCTCTGCTTTCTGCTAATCAGCCAAAGCTCCATCCATGCTGTTTACTCCCTTGTAATACCATGGGCTCTAATATTGCTAAGCAGCTTCATATGCTGCACTTTGTCAAAGGCTTTCTGAAAATTCAAGTACACAACATCTATTGCATCTCCTTTGTCCACCCTGCTTGGAAACTGTAGTACGTTAGTCAAGAAGGATTTTCCTTCCAGGAAACCATGCTGGCTTACGCCTATCTTGTGTGCCTCCAGGTATTCCATAACCTCATCCCTAACAACGGATTCCAAAATCTTCCCAATCACTGATGTCAGGCTAAAAGTCCATAGTTGCCTTTCTGCTGCCACCCACTCTTCTTAACTGGCAGAGTAACATTTGCAATTTTCCAGAAATCCGGTACAATGCCAGAATCCATCGGAATCCATCCCTCCGCAATCTCCAAATGACCAAAGCATATCAACTGTTAATGACCAAAGCATGACAATTGTCAAGCAGCTCGCATTAATGTATTTCAAAGCGTCAGCATTACTTAAGTACAAAGACCAAACCCCTGCGGATCGCATCACATTCGTGACTGATAAGTATAAAGGGATCCTTGTTACGTCGCGATTCCGGACTATTCTGGCACGGAAATGTTACTGAGATGGGGAGAACATCTAAATCATGCTACAACTATTATATTGCATTTACCGTCTGATGTTGATATTCAGAGATAGTAATATGAAACATAAATGCCATAAAATCCGAGGCAATAATGATGAATTTCGGATTATACAATAATATATTTTATATATTATGTATGTTTTAATACAATGCAGAGATTTTGTCAACAGCTTTCCCACTGCACGAATCAGATTAATTCCTGTTCAAATACTCAGATCCCTTGTAATCAGCCATAGTTTATTGAAGTTTTATGACATCCCAGTCAGAAGTCTTTCCATGAAGATATTAATAAGTTGATCCCTGTTCCTTAATACCCGCGGATGACTGGAGAGTGAGATTCTGAAATAACAATCGCTTGAAACTCAAATCAAATACTCTTCCAAATGGGTGAAATTCATTCCTGTTCGTAGGCTTAGATACGGTGAAATCAAATACAATGGTTTGAAATTTCACAATATCCGAGTGAATTACATTCCTTGATGATAATAATAATTTAAACCCTGTTGCATTATTTCCGCAAATCGTTTGAACAGTGAGATACCAAAACACGGTCGGCTGAAGCTCAAATAAAATACTATTCTAAGTAATCGTTTTGAAGTTTTGAAGTTGCAAGAAGGAATAATTCTGTTTGCATTTTATTTGCAAATCTTTCCCGTCGCTACAAGCAGATACTTTACGCCATTCTTTAGCTCCTCCCTGAATTTTCTCTGTGTCAGGCCATAGATACACGTGTTGGTGCAGCAACTGAGAGAAGACAACATAAACCCACATACCTGCAGGATGAATGGCGGTGAGCTGAAATATCTGTCGGTGTAGAAATAATTTTCGGATTGCCAGTTCACAGAATACACAGCATAGGGCATCCAAAATAATATGAAATTGGCTGAAAGTGCGAACAACAGTATCATAGACTTTCTCCGGTTTGTTATCTCCGGATCATTACAATTCTCACTGCTTTTTCGCAGTACCTGACGAACTCTATTTGTCGCTATGATACGTTTGACGGTTGAAACATTAAAGAGCACAATTAAACATATTGGTAGTAACGGTGTTATGATGATGTCAAATACCTCGTAGGCTTTCCACAGGGGTGATGTGAAATATTCAGCTGTAGAAACACAACGCCATCGATCCATTGAAAAGTAATATGGAATTGCCTGGGCACAACACGCTGCACTCACTGTTGCTACCACCACAGTCGCTGTTCTCTCGGTGCAATATCGGTTCCGCAGCTTCTCACAGCAAATGGCGACGCACCGATCAAAAGTGAAAGCTACCGTCAACCAAACAGAACAGTCCAAGCTGGCGAGACTCAGGACATGTAGCAGAGAACACGTCGGAGTTACGAGCAAGAAATTAGCAAATGAATACATATAATTTATCCTCTGTAGTATAATAACAATGATAACCACCATCAGATCGGCCACCGCCATGGCCACAAGGTAGAGAGTGATGCATTTGGACAGACCGCACTTCCCGCGGGACAGGATCACAATCGCCGTTAAATTAACTGAAATAAATTATTAAAACATACCATCGGTAACCGCAGAATGATTCGTGTGATTTTATTTGCATACCGTGAGCAATAGTCGAACGGGTCATAGTTTGGCGTCAGGGTATCATTCCACGTAATACACGATTAACATCTCGCCAGCTACACATCCAGCAGTTAATCGGTTCTGTTATGTAGTTCTTAACGGGCCGTATCCCAGACAGGGAAGGCGAGGTTATCAAGAGCTGTCCCTAATAGGAAAGCGTCTTGCGGAAAGCGGCACGGATGGCGGAATGATTGCTTTTAATTTCAGACAATATGACGTAATTACAATTCTGTAAAACAGATTATTTAATTGGCTTCTGTTTAAAATGAAATTATTTCATAATTACATCGAATAAAGATCATGAATAAAGATTATGAAGGACCCCATCCACCCCTCATACAATCTCTTCTCCCTCCTGCCGTCTGGGAAATGGCTCCGAAGCATTCGGGCTCTTACGACCAGACTATATAACAGACTATATAACAGTTCTATCTATCAGACTATCAGACCATCAGACTCATCAATACCCGAAGCCTGGACTGACACCTTGCCCTACTGTCCTGTTTATTAATTATTGTAATACCGGTAGTTTTGTGCACTTTATGCAGTCCAGTGTAGGTCTGTAGTCTAGTATAGCTTTCTCTGTGATTTCATTTTTTATTACTTAGTTCAGTCTAGTTTTTTTGCACTGTGTCATCGAAACCATGGTCCTGAAAAACGTTGTTTCATTTTTACTATGCACTGTACCAGCAGTTATGGTCGAAATGACAAAAAAAGTTGACTTGTCTTGAATGCATTTTAAATCCATATTCACACGCTACGCTCTCTGTCAGAACAAAGGACATGCCAGCGATGTGTCCTGAATACTAGATCCCACGAAAAAAGAGATGCCAAACTTGCGAATGGGCATCACGGGTGAGCTAAACAGAGCTTTGCCGAGACAGTTGTGATCAGTGAATTAATCGTGGGAAATGTGCATGCTCATAAAAGTTAAAATGAATTGGAAAGCAATGCCCGAACATTAAATACCGCACATTCAATAATAATTGGTGGGATCGTTAAAAAGAAAATGAGAAAGGGGGAAGCCACTGAACGGGAGGTTAATACAACAGGACACACATGATACTCCTCACTTCAGCAGACAGTCGCGCTGGAAAGGCAAGGTAATGGAGTAATGGCCGCAGCCGCTGGTTTGAGGAGAATCCTATTCTTCTTTGGAGAAACAGATAAATAATTGTCCGACGGACTACTCTGAAAAATCATATTTCATCTGCATGGCTGCGTTTTCTCCGCTATCGGGGAGGGCCCATGAGAAAGAGTCACGTTCGCTGATTGAACATCAATGGCAGATACCAAGGTAAATCCACTGAAACATTCAGGATCGAGGTACCTCGGAGGGTTGGCCACATTTAATGTAATTTCAGAACAAATAGACAAGGGCGCGGGACCGTTAAACCATTTAATTATTTCACTGAATAATACTGCAGAGGTTATGTATTAATTTGGATTTTAAACCTAAACCACCTGGAACATAAAAAGACGATTTTATTTAAATTCCTTCAGCTTATGATGACAGGGGAGGAAGAAGTAATTTAACACGGGGAGATGCGGGAACAGCTGATAATACTTTGGGATTTAATAACTGACGTGCATCGCGTCTCCTCGTCCCTACAGTGAACTTTGAGGATTTTATGAGAGGAATCGTGCCGGGAAAGCCGGACGTCAGAGGAAGATATTACGTCACAGGGCGGGCTCAGCGTTGACCGGATCTGGTAAGTCAGTACTGTCGCTATCAGGATGTTACGCGAAGTGGTATCTTTGCAAACTGATCTGATGAAGTCCTGCTGAAGGGTTTCCTCGAACATTTCTTCCTCTACATAAATACTGCTTGTTCGACTGAGTTTCGCCGGCATTGTGGGTGCGGTAGTTTCGGTCTGCGCGTTTTGTAAGCATGCTTAAATATTTCTGACATACAGTTGTGTCCACGATAGTATAAAACTGTATCAAACACCTAAATAATATATCAGTGTAAGATTAAACATATTAATTAACGAGATTTACAAGTAGAATTATAATTAGAGTGAAGGTTTCTTTTCACCGTCCAATGCACTGGACCGCAAATGCAACAATGAATCGAGGTTCTTTTAGTCTACCATACCCCGAGAGTAACACAAACACATAACATTACCCGGAATTCCGAGCGCAGCAACCACCGGGCAGTAAATTCTGACGATGTTGTAAATTGCGGAGTATCCCATTTTCTACGTGAAGCAGCGATCGGTTGCACAAAATGTCCCAAATGTCTGCATGCTCTGATTCAAAGAGTTTTTATACACCAGTCGGAACCGCGCTTAAATCACTTAGTGCTCCCATTCGGCTGATTAGACACAACCCAATGAACAAACACGCAGTGTAACTACTTATTGAGTCATTGTCGTTTATATTTAGCTCTTCAAAGAGAATTAGAAGGACATTCATTTAATCGTGTTTCGAAACATATTCCGTGGAGAGGGTTAGTGCAGCTCTGGTTTGCAATGCTCGAATCGTGCATGGAAAGACATAAAAACAACAGAGTAGCCGCAGTGGCGACTTTCATTTTCCCTGGGACTACATTAGTGCCCAACACATGTCCTTTGAAGTTACCCGTCTGACCTCAAGCTCATGGCCTGTGATATGAAACCCTTTATCTCTCGGAGAATGACAGCTATTCGCTCCCCAATCTATGACTCTCAGGGTCTCATAAACTGGTATCAGGAGCTTTCCTCAGCTTTCCCCGCTCCAGAGCCCGTCATGGCATGTGCTTTCTCAGTCACTCCATCAACATGGGAGTCAGTTTCCGTCGGATACAGAGTTGGACCCGAAGGTTTCTCTGTACGTCAAATTGTTTAAAGTCGTATCATTAGCGGTGTTTTGTCTCTTATCATTTGGTTTTCAAAGATGCAATGACACAGACTTGTTCTCAATAAACCCATCTGGTGATTCTCTCTCCACATCCGCAAGGGAAATATATCCTGCTGTATCCCTTCTAAACAATCCATAATGCCACCAATCGTTGTATCATCGACAGACAGAGCATTCCACCCACACACAGGGCACGAGAACATCTGCAGCTGCTGGAAATCCAACCAACGCACACACACAATGCTGGAGGAACTCAGCAGGCCAGGCAGTGACTACGGAAAAGAGAAAACATTGAACGTTTCTGTCAGGACAGAAGTGCAACCACCCATATCTTCATGCAAGTCACAGACATGCAGAGCGAATATCTCCAATCAAGTATTATACTCTCGATTGAATGGTGAAAAACACACTTTTGAAACCTAACAAGTGAAGAGAGCATGTTGTTACATGAAGTTCAATTGCATGGGTGAAGCAGTGGCTGATTTGCAGGAATCAAAGAGCAGGAACACAGGGAGCATTTTCTGGCTGATACCGCTGATTACAGGGCTGATGCCGACAGGGGTTTGTGTTAGGATCGTTTCTTTTTACATTATATGTCAATACTGTGGCTGAAATCCTGTCATTTCACATTTCCCCCTCCCCCCCACTACTTAAATCTCTTCCTTTTGTTTAGTCCTGACGAAGGGTCTCAGCCTGAAACGTCGACAGCGCTTCTCCCTATAGATGCTGCCTAGCCTGCTGCGTTCCACCAGCATTTTGTGTGTGTTGTTGTTTGAATTTCCAGCATTTGCAGATTTCCTCGTGTTTGCTGAAATCCTTGATGGCTTTGTGGTCAAGTGGGTAGACTTTAGAAAGTTTGAGGAGGCAGAGAGCCGTGGAAGGACAGATACCGGTGAGGAGAATGGACAAAGAAGTGACGGATGAAATACATTGTCGGGAAGTGGATGACCAAATATCCAACAACAACTGAGGTGCTGAGGGACTTGGAAGTCCAAGTGCAGGATTCTCTAAAGCTTTGTTGCAGGTTGAGTCAGTCGTGACGAAGGCAAACGCGATCCTCCATTAATTTCAGGAAGATTAGAATATAAATGCAAGGATTAAATGGTGAGGCTTTATAAAACACTGCTGAGGTTTCACGTCAGGCGTTGTGAACCGTTTCGATACAGTCATCTTCGAAAGGATGTGCTGAAACAGGAGAAGTTTCAAAGGCCATTCACGAAAATGACTCCGGGACTGAAGGACGTGTCATATGAAGAGCCTTTGATGGCTCTGTGAGATCATCGGTTCCGGGAATGGAAGTAGAAATGAAGAGCACATATTACATGATGTCAGAATGAAATGTTCAGAGGGACCTGGGTGTTCTTGTATAGAAATAACTGCAGATACAGCAGGGAATTGGATGGCCAAACAGAATTGTTTTGTGGTGCAGGATGGTTGAAATACGATGGCAGAAATGTCTCGCAGGGACAATATCAGAATGGCTGATCAGTTATCCCTCTCAGTGCCGTTCTTATGCCTCCTCCCCTGAATATCAGGAACCTACGAACTTCCGCTTTATATATAGAACACAAGAAAATCTGCAGATGCTGGAATCCAAGCAACACAGGTCCCGATGAAGGGTCTCGGCCTGATCTCCCTAAAACCTATAAGGATCGAGTTGATGTCAGGAGGATGTTTCCTATCATGGATGACTGGAGGGCTGTCCATTGTGAATAGAGATGAGGAGGAATTCCTTTAGCCCCAGGATAGTGAGTCTGCCACAGGCAGCAGTGGACGGTAAAAAATTGAGCATATCTAAGGCGGAGCAACAAACACATATTGCTGGAGGAACTTAGCAGGCCACGGAGAATCTATGGAAAACAGTAAACAGTCGACGATTCAGGCTGAACCCCTTCATCAGGACCTGTGTTGCTCAAAGGTCCCTACAAATTCTTCACTGTTCTAATTATGGACTGCCGGCCATGGGGTTGTGGAAAATAGGACAAAGGGATCCTTATCTTATTCTCAGATGATGATGAGAGGGCGTATTGGAGCGAGTTGCGCCAACTAGTGGAGTGGTGTCGCAACAACAACCTCCCACTCAACATCAGTAAGATGAAAGAAATGATTGTGGAGTTCAGAAAGGGTAAGACGACCGTTCACATACCAATCCTCGTAGAGGGATCAGAAGTGGAGAGACTGAACAGTTTCAAGCTCCTGGGTGTCAAGATCTCTAAGGATCTAACCTGGTCCCAGCATACCGATGCTGTTATAACGAAGGCAAGACATCGGCTACACTTCATTAGCAGTTTGAAGGGATTTGGAATGTCAACAAATACTCTCAAAAACTTCCATAGATGTACCGCGGAGGGCATTCTGAGAGGCTGCATCACTGTCTGGTATGGGGGTGGAGGTGGGGGTTGGTGGGTGGTGCACAGGAACGAAGAAGCTGCAGAAAACTTTAACCTTAGTCGACTGCAGCTTCGGTACTAGCCTACAAATTACCCAGGACATCTTCAAGGAGTGGTGTCTCAGAAAGGCAGCGTCCACTATTAACCTCCATCACCCAGGAGTTGCCCTAGCCTCACTGTTACCATCAGGTAGAAAATACAAAAGACTGAATACACAAACTCAGCGATTCAGGAACAGCTACTTCCCCTCTTCCTAAATGGACATTGAACCCTTGGACACTACTTCACTTTTATATATATATATATATATATAATCTATTCAATATACAGTACCTATACTGTAAAATTATTATTTATTATTATTTTTATTGCTTTGTTTTTTACTTCGATGTTATGGACTGCTGCTTAGTTAACACATTTCACGACACATGCCGGTGATAATAAACCTGTTTCAGATTCTGATTCCCCCATTTCAGACTTCACACTCACAAATGAATCCTGAAATTGAACGAAGGGCCTGTTCCTGTGCTGTACTGTTCTATGTTCTCTGTTCCCTGTTCAGAAGAGTGAGGGGAGATCTCAGGGAAACACAACATTCTTTCAGGGCTCAGCAGGCAGGATTAAAAGAGAATGGATCCCTTGCCTGAGGAGTGAAGGACTGGGTAGTGGGGGATGGCTGGTGGTGGGAGTCCGTGGAGTCTCGTCATACAGTTAATTTAAAGTCACACAGCCATTCGTTGTAAAGTATAGAATTTTTGCCCTTTGGCCTATCAACTCTGTGCTGGCCTATTTACCCACCTATATTCAACCTAATGGTTGACATTAGGTCAGTCTCCTTCTGTGTCTTGCCTGTTACAGTGTCAGTCCCAGTGTATTTTAAACAGAGGACTGAAGGCAGTCCTTCAGGGAGTCGGTGCTGGTGTCGCGGTTGTTTGTCATTCATATTAATGATTTGGGTGAGAATGTAGGTGACATAGATAGTAGGTTTGTGGATGACACTAACATTCACGGTACAGTGAACAACGAAGAGGGATCTCTATGTTTAGAGATCAACTTGATCGACTCTAGAGTTGGGTGGAGTGACATGTTGAAAAATAGATCTTTGCAGGTACGTGGATAAGAAAGGTGGAAAGGAATAACTGGTAAATGAGACTAGCTCAAGTTGGTTGACAAGAGCTGCCCGAGACTCCCCTCACTTCCTGGGACCGCGCTGTCCGAGTGTTCCCACAATCCCGGATATTCTCTAATTCTCTGCTTTCTTCCCCACCACTCCAGCCTCTGTCACCCTGGATGTGGAAATGGCGAGTCCGTGGCTAGAACTTTCTGAGATTCGGAAGAGTGTGAGATGGACAGATAACAGGAGGGAAATCCCTGATATCAGGAAGAGATTCACAGACTGAGCTTGTGTGCTGGGATCTTGCACGAGGATTAATAAGTCCCCCTGCACCTCCGGTATTTCAATTTTCTCACCAGTTAAATAATAACTCGCATTATTTTGACCAAAATGCATTAATATACATTTCCCATCACTGTATTCATTCTGCCACTTTTTAACCAATCTTCCAATTCGTCTAAGTTCTGCTGCAATTGAATTGCTTCCTCAGCACTACCTACTCCTCCACCTATCTTCATACCATACGCAAACTTTGCCACAAAGCCATCAATTCCATTATCTAAACTGTTGACAAATTATGTGAGAAGTAGCCTCATGTGTAGTACCTTATCAAAGTCCTTCTGAAAATCCAAGTAAATTATATCCACCGCTCCTTTTCAGTTCCTCAAAGCCCTCTAAAGGATTTTTTGGGCACGATTTCCTTTTACAGTATCAATGCTGGCATTGAATTAGTTCAACATTAGTCTCCAAATACCTTGTCACCTCATCCTCGATAAAAGACTACAATACTATATTAGATTATTACCAATGCATCCATTATCTCTTCAGCATCCTCTAATGGGAGTCTGCGATCAAGTCCATCCGGTCCAGATGACTTGTCCACGTTAAGACCTTTGAGGACGTCTACCACTTTTTCCTTTGTAACAGCAAAGTCAATCACTTCTTCTTCTTCTTCTTCTTCTTCTTCTTCTTCTTCTTCTTCTTCTTCTTCTTCTTCTTCTTCTTCTTCTTCTTCTTCTTCTTCTTCTTCTTTCCATTGAAATCCGATGACGATGTCCACTCCTTTAACAGTGAGATTTTTGATGACTATACAGTCCTATCCTGGACCCACAAGTTCTATTGCAGGTGGGACATGTATATGTGGTAGTGGTGGCAACCATGGCTGCATTTCTCCTGGCTCTCTTCTGCTGTCTTCTGGTTGTTCCTTCCATCTCCAGAATACGAACCCCGTCCCTACACGGCTGTCGCCAAGTATTACGGTCAGCAGCAACATCCTCCCGATCCTCGGGTCTGACCTTTCACTTCCTTAAAGCATTCTTCATCTGATCCTTACAGCGCTTCTTCGGCCTTCCAGCTGAGTGTCGACCATGATGTAGCTGGCCGTATAACAATCTGCGGAGTCGCCCACATGGGGGCATGCTTATCACCTGCCCCAGCCACTGCAGCTGACTCTGGGTGATCATGGCCTCAATACTTCAGCAGTTGGTCTTCACAAGTATTTCAGTGTGAGGCACCCGCTCTCGCAAGGTAATTCCCCGGATGCACTAGAGGCAGCTTATGTGGCAGTGCTCCAAGGACTTGATGTGACGGCTGCAGGTTACCCAAGCTTCAAAGCTATAAAGGAGGGTGGTGATACAGACCGCTTGGTGTACAGCTACCTTTGTGGAGGGACGAAGCATCCTGTTCTGAAAGACTCTACGCCTAAATCCTCCAAAGGCAGCTGATGCCTGTTTAATGGCGGAGGATGTTAACAAATTTATTGGGACAGCCAAACGTGAGAAGGACATCCCATAAGAGCTTTCTTTGCACAATGTCGAATGCTTTGGAGAGGTCGACAAAGGTCATAAATAGGTCATGATGTTGCTCCCTGCACTTTTCGTGAAGCTGCCGGGCTGTGAAGATCATGTCGATCGCGCTCCTGTTCTTCCGAAACCCACACTGCGATTCAGGCAGCATTGACTCGGTGATGTTACTGCTGAGTGTCTGAAGTATCACCTTACCCAGGACCTTTCCAGCAACAGAAAGGAGTGATACGCCCCTACTATTGCCGCAGATGCCCTTGTCACCCTTATTCTTATAAATGACAACGATGTTTTCATTTCTCCATTGCTGTGGGATGTTCTCGTCAGTCCAGGCCTTGGTGATGTACTGGTTTAGGGTGCGCATACACATGTACCCTCCGTTCTTCAGTAACTCAGCAGGGATATTGTCAGTGTCAGGGGACTTGTTGTTCTTAAGGGAATGGACAGCTGTTAGAATCTCCTGGAAGGTTGGTGGTAGACTGAGGTCGTGGATAGGAGAAAGTTCAGGCAGTTGGTCCGGGATTATGGGGTCTGCGTCAGAATCCTGATTAAGCAGGACGTTAAAATGTTCAGCCCACCTCAGCAGAATGGTATTCTGATTCTTCAGAATTTTTAATCCATCTTCTGCTTTCAGGGGAGTAACGCATCGATTTATTGGGCGAAGATGGCTTTGAGAGCATTGTAAAAATTATGCATGTCATTGTTATCGGTAAAGGACTGAATTTCATCTGCGTTTTCAGTCCACCACTCAATTTGTATGACCCGTATTGCCCTTTGCATTTCCCTCCGAGCTGCCGGCCAATGCTGGTGGATGATGGGTTGTCTAAAGTTGCCCGGTGTGCTTTGTGCTTGCCCTTGAGCAAGTTGTGGGTGGCGTCTGAGTTGACGTCATACCAGTCTTGATGGTTCCTGTTCTTATGGCCGATGGATTGGGCTGCAGCCTCATAGAGCGCAGAGCTGAATAGATCCATTGTTGTTCCATGGTATTTTGTGAGTTCGGACAAGGTTCCAGCTCTCTTAGTTTCTCAGCTATGATGCGTCGAAACTCACATCTTGCTTCTGTGGTTCTCAGGCGGTTGCCATTTAGCCGTTTTTTTAATTGTGTTTTTGCAGCCGCAAGCGGTGCCGCACTTTCATATGGGGCTTGGCCACAATCATACGGTGGTCAGTCCAGCATTCTGCCCCTTTCGTGGCACGGGTGATGAGAACATCCTTGATGCCACTACGTCTCACAATGATGAAGTCGATCATGTGCCAATGTTTAGAGCGCGGGTACATCCACGAGGTCTTGAATTTTGCCTTCTGCTGGAAGATGATGTTGGTTATGGTAAGGTTATGCTCAGAGCAAAGAGCAAGCAGCTTCATGCCATTTGAATTTACATTGCCAAAACCATGCACATCTCCAAATCTGTGTGCACCCCCAAAGACGAATGACCCAGTACATGCTCAATAGATTATCCTAGTAAAAGAAACATTTCAAATAGTTCACAATACAGCTTACTCCACATTAAAAGTAGCAAGAACAATTTTTCAACGTTCAAAGTGCATTCATTATTAAAGTATCTAAACACGGAACAACCTTGATATTTGCCATTACCCCAAAAATTCACCAGCATCCAGAAATCAGTGTACACCCCCAAATCAGTACTCACCCCAAATCCGTGGGCACTTACAACATTCCTCACTTACGCATGATATTATCTCAGAGGAAAAATAATTTCAAACAGTTCACGAATTAGCAGCTCCCAACTTAAAATCAGAGTCAAACAAACACAAATGTAAAGTGCTTTTATTGATGGAGCCAGTTTGTGGTAGTCCACCGTGGATCGTTGAATATTATTTTTGAAAGATTTGAGCCCCAACTTGGCACATTTGACTCTTTTTAATTATTCTGGGCCCACTTTAATTTGTTACCGTTCTTTTCTCTGCCAAGTATTTAGTTAAGTAACCTTAGCTATTAATTGTATATCGTATGCATTCTGCTCTGTAACAACAGCAACTCACACAGTGGCAGTTCACTGAAGGCACCCCTGTGGCAAATCACAGTTGGAGTTATTTCATATGCCGTGGAACTGGCTATCACGTTGTGTGTGATCAGGGTAATCTACACGTGTGTCGACCCTTGCCTGGGTGGTAGATCCCTTGAAGAGGGTCCCCTTTGTGATAAGCTACTGTTGGTGATAATCCATACGTGGATTCTGTTTGAGCATCCTTTGCCCACCACTTTGAGATGCTCCCTAGCTTTATTCGGGTGTGTGGAAAGGATATTCTTTGAAGATCACTGTCGGTTATTTCGTGTGTGTGGAGTGGAACAACTTCGGAGATAAAACCTACTGCTATTGTTATTTTATATTGCTGTCGCGGAACCTGTGGAATATCGACGTAATTGCCTTCTCACAACATTCGCCTTTGGATTACAAACATCTCGCATTAATTAACCTGTACATTTGAACTGAACCTTCTTACCACACCATCGTAAGACTGCATCACTTACCACCTAAGCTTGAAGAAGTTTTGGGATTTATATATTTACACATTTATATGCATAGCACCGTTAACTCTTGATTTCCTTGGTTTAAGTTACTATATGACGTAGTTACTAATAAAATAGTGTTTGTTAACAGCAGGACCAGACACCGAGTGTGTTCTGTTGCTGCTGATACTGTAACAGGGTTGCGTGTACGTTACACAACACAGAACCCGAAAGAACACCAGTTGTCACCGGCAGCCCAACATTCTTTGTTGCCACTCTTTAGAACATAAAACACATAACATAGATATCCTACAGCACAATACAGGCCTTTGGGCCCATAATGTTGTGCCAATCATGTACTTACTTAGAAATTACCTGAGCTTACCCATAGTCCTGTGTTTGTCTAAGCTCCATGTACCTATCCAGGAGTCTCTGAAAAGACCTGCTCTTTTCCTGCTTCCAATCAGACATTGCTTTACCCATGCTAGAATTCTCCCAGTGATACCATTTGCTCGCAGATTATGAAGCAGCTTTAGGTGTGGTACCTTGTAAAAGCTGGTCTGAAAATTCAAGTACACAGCAATAAACGATTGTCCTTTGTCCATGCTGCTTGTTATTTCTCGAAAGGATGACAACAGATTTGTCAGGCAACGTTTTCCCTCGAAGAAGCCACTTCCTCTGTGTTCTATGTTATCATTGCCTCCAAACAACCTGAAACCACAGCATTAACAGTTGACGCCATTCATCCTCCCAACGAATAAACTCAGACGAACTGGCCTATAGGTTCCTTTCATGTACCTCTCCCCCTTCTTGAAGAGTGGCGGGACATTTGTGATTTTCCAGTCCTCGAACCATTCCAGAATCGAATGATTATTCAAAGATATTCAAGAATGCCTCACAGTGTCTTCATCCACCTCTTTCAGAATACTGGTATGTGCTTCATCTGGTCGAGGAGAATTAAATACCTTCTGACCTTTCAGCTTTCCCAGAAACTTTTCTCTGGTTATGGTAACTTCTCATGCTTCATGAAATCAAACACCTGAAACTTCCACCATTACAGCCAGTGTCTTCCACAGTGAAGACTTATTCAGATCATCCACCAGTTCCTTGTTCCCTTTTATTACCTTTCCAGCACGGTTTACCAGCGGTCGTATATACACTGTTGGGTATTTTACACTTTTTGTATCATCTAACGTCCCATTATATTTTCCTAAATTATATGTCTTCTTTTTTAAATGTTGACTTTGAATTCACTTGTAAGCCGTGGTTCTGTCATCATGTCTTTAGAATACGTTTTCCACTTTCTGATGTATATATCCTGTGCTTTCTGAATTTCCTCCACAAATTTCAGCCATGGTTTCTCTGCCATCAGACCTGCCAGTGCCCTTTTGCAATCAATTCTGGCACAACTCTTTTCTTGGGCCTCTGTGATTTCTTTTACTAAACTATAACACTGAGACATCTGACTTTAACTTCTCCTTCACGAATATCAGGGTGAATATGAACATATTCTGATCACCTGCTCACACAGCTTCTTCTACTTCAACCTCGCTAATCAATTTCGCATCTTTGCAGAACACCCAGTCCAGAATAGATGAATTTCACAATGCCACCTCACCCTCAGCATTATCGCTACCGTTTCCACACCCGTCACATGCATAAATCTGAAGCACTGCACCCTGCACCAGTTTGTCACCCACTCCAAATTACCCTCTGCTTACCTTCACTTTCAAGTGAGGCAGGCAGTAATCCGAAGATTATCACACTGGGGGCCGCTTTCTCAGCGTTCTGCCAAGCTCCCTAAAATCTCCCTTCAGTATCCCCTCATCCTGACTACCTCTATCACTGGTACAATGTGAATGCTCACCCTCGCCCTTGAGAATGTCATGTACACGAACCGAGCCAACCTGATCCTGGCAACAGGGAGGCAACCTATCATCCGTGGGCACCCACAGGACCTCGACTCTGTTCCTCTGACTAACGAAACTCCTATCAACAGTACACTTCACCTCGCTGCATTTCTGAGGCACAGGACCAAACTCAGTGCTAGTGACCAGCTCACTCTGGCTCCCCTCTAATGTTCGACCCCCTTAATAATATCTAAACTTGCACTGTATACTCATTATTGAGGGGAATGGCCAGAGGTGTACTCTCCACAGGCTGTGCTCCGAGTAGTTACCCAGTTCCAGTCTACCATCTCCCCATGCTCTCGTACGTTATCTCAGGAGCTGCAGCTTGTTGAACACCTGGTTCAGAAGTGTTTATCTGAGAGACTGGACGTCTCTCCCACATCCTACACACAGTAGGAAACACTGCTGGGGCCATTCTCTCTAATCTACTGTGACCAAGCCTTCGAGGAAATGTTCAAATGAGTACAGAGAGTGAGTAGTTTACGGGGCAATCTACCTCACCAAAGCCTTATCTTCCCTAAGAATGATGAACCGAAGCATTCTAAAGAATGAACACAAAGGAAATCTGCAGTGCTGGAAATTCAAACAACACACACAAAATGCTGGTGAAACTCAGCAGGCCAAGCAGCATCTAGAGGAAGAAGCACTGTCGACGTCCTGACGAACGGGCTCGGCCCGAAACGTCGACAGTGCTTCTCCTATAGATGCTGCCTGGCCTGCTGTGTGTGTCATTCTAAAGAATGGATCACTCCAAAAGAACGGCAGCTGCGCTTGCACTTCAATTATTTTTATTGGCCCTTCAAGTGAATCCCTCTGGATCGATTTCAATCGAGGCCACCCCTCAACTCAGAATAACTGCGTGTTATTACAGGATTCCGTGTATGTAACACTGTGACAGAGTCACTGCAGTAATTGAAGGGTTTAGTGGATATGAAAGCGTTTCTTTATCACCATAAATAGACGTTTCTTTGTTTTTTTTTAACAGGTGGATATCCTCTCCGTAGAGTCTGCCGAACAGAAACTACATAAAAAGTTTGTACTCTTGATGCGAATGGTAGTAGCAGATGATGCAATTCATTTTCATAAGATACAATGGTATAATTTTCTTCAATATCCTGTGTCGTACAAATGGTTCCTTTGAAGTATATATTTACAGTGGAAGGACATTTAATTGATCAACATCTCGGAAGGTTCAGACACCTTTGCTTGGGACAAACTAACTCCCGCAAAGAGTTTCAGTGCTGTTGAGAGGAGAGTATCCGGATGCTGAGTGTTACTGTTGCGAGGTTGGACCCACAGGCAATGCAGCTTGAAGAATCATGTGTCGGCAGGTGGGATCCCATTCAATGGGCGTCATGTTTGCATCGACACCGTGGGCCAAGTGTCGGTCTCGATGCTTTATCTGTTCCATGACGGGTGAAGACGGAAGGCAGAAGCTTTTCCATTCTCACAGCAGACATTTCTCTCAATGGTAAAGACCGTGTTCATGTTTCTGACCCAGGACAAAGTTTCGTGACCTCACACAACCGGGACTGAGAGATAAGGTTACAGTCAGATGAGCTGCGATCACAGTTGCTGGGGAATCAGAGTGGAGCGGCCGTTTTACATTCAGAGCACCTCCTCAACCGACGGACAACATTCCGAGCAACACAACATCAGGTGGACATCTGTGTCTGATTGTGTTTGGAATAACATCCTCTTTGTTGGAAGAAGGCCGCTCACCGTTTGTGCCGCTCAGTACCATTACAATTTGCATTGTTTGCAGAGTCACAATTAATTCCCCAAATTAAACTCAGTCTGTCACCGCGGGGATTGCACTTGTCTGACGTACACGGTTTGTGAAAAATTTATAAACTTAATGTTAACTCTGTTGAAATCTGTCCCTGTGGAGTCTCCAATGGGTATTAAAACCCCAGGCATCTGTTCCTTCAGCATTTCCAGTAACACGGGGAGACAAATCACTGGGCAGAGAAAATGCCTGCAATGCTGGATAGGTACGAGAGTGTGGAGAAAATATTGTACGTGTTCATTGCCGTCATTGGAGTTCCTGGTGAGTATTGCAGAGCATTTCATGTTTGATATTTAAATGTGTTAATCTTGTGAACGTTTATGATGATTTTACAATCTTCCCGCTTGATGATTTTGAACAAGTATCTCTCACTGAAATCTACCCTGGCGATTCATATTTAATAACAAACGAAACTAAATATGTCTCTCCGCTAACTCACGGGATCAATTAGAAGGTTGTCCGTGTCTCTAATGACACCTTTTCCAGAGAGGTATAAGTGTTGGGGGCAGACAGATGTCTGGGGAGGTGTGACTGGGAGAGTTACATGTCCTGAGGTTCACTGTTTCTGAGTTCACGATCCGAGTGAACCCCCGGTTCTGTGTTTCATGTCTCCCTGTGGGGGCTGTCACCGTTGGATTCAACGCCCTGTTGGTCAGTAATATAGTCTGGCCACCTAAACCATTGTCCACGGATCTGCGGAGGTTTGAATTGTACTATTGACTGTTTATCAGTGATTGATCAGATTGAAACGGCTGGGAAGAGGCAGTTCTCCTGGAAGCTGTCCGGAAGGTGTAACGGTAGGGGTTTTAGAGGGACAATGTCACCATTTGTACCAGTGCTGGGGACAGGCAGCTCTCCGGGAAGGTGCAACTGGATGGGTTTTAGTGGGGCTTGTTCAGATTTGTACCAGTGCAGGGGACAAACGACACTGCAGGGACGTGTTCATGACAACTTGTCCAGCGTTGTCCAGTGTCAATAACTGGGTCGGAACACCTGAACCGTTATCCACGTGTCTGCTGCCGTTCATTGTCGAATGGAACCACTCAGTAGAATTCATACATCAACGGAACCGCTCAACCTCCGGTTATTATGTTGTCCCTGCTTTCCCTCTCAGACCGTCCTAAACTGGGGCATGGATTCCTGCTGCTGAAAAGTCTCTGCCTGGAACGTTCAGTGTTTGTTCAATCCCATACACACGTTAACATTATCCCCGGACGATTACCTACACGTCATCGTATCTCAAAACTGAAGAAGACAGATCAGAGAACGTGTCCCATCCCTGATGTTAAATTAGCAGCTGTTCACCCCTCACCGACTCTCGTCTTTAGTTGAGACCAGATCCCATGGTAATTTCCGGGAATTTGTTCAGTAATATCCAGTG